>NW_027223814.1:0-227097 GCF_028538775.1 Myotis yumanensis
AACTTCTGGGAAAACTGTCTATTTTTGGGTAAAACTCTTAAAATACACAATGATAGTCCCAGAAATGATTAGAGACATGTAAGAAACAGTTTAAATACGGGTAAATAGAGCCGTTCTATCCTGATGGCCTAGTTCAATCAACGAGATTAGAGTAGAAAACTCTCAAATGAAGAGAGTAATGATAATGTTTACAATTCCGGCTACTCTAGATGGTGTTTTTCTAAAGAAGTGCTTCCAACATGAGGAATTTCTGTTTTTAAAGCTCAGAGTATGTGTATGAGGCTGATCAATGAAGAGAATACTGTTTGTATTTACAATTGAGGGCTGAATTGCCTGGCATTTTCTTAATGACAAAGTTTACATCCTGAAGATTCATGTATCTACTTCTGGAAAAATGTCTAATTTTGGTAAAACTCTTAAAAATACACTAGGATAGTCCGGGAAGTGACTAGAAACATGTAAGAAACACTTGAAATGCTGTATAATAGAGCCGTGCTATCTTTATGGCCTAGTTCAATGACTGAGATTAGAGGTAAAAAACTCTCAAGTGAGGAGAGTAAGGATGAAGTTTACAATTGCGGCTACTCTAGATGTTGTTTTTCCAAGGAAAGTGCTTTCAAACATTAAGAATTGCTGTTTATAAAGCTCAGAATATGTATGAAACTGATAAATAAAGAGAATACTGTTTCTATTTACAGGTGATTCTGATTAGACTGGCTTTTTCTGAATGAATCATTTGAAACCATGAAGATTGCTGTGTATACTTCTAGAAAAACTGTCTACTCTTGGTTTAAAACGCTTAACATACGCAATGATAGTCCCGAGAAATGATTAGAAACTTGTAAGAAACACTTGAAAGGCTGGTACATAGAGCCGTTCTATCTTTATGTTTATATTCAATCACGGATATTAGAGATAGAATGCTGCATAGTGACGAGAGTACAGATAATGTTTACCATTCTGGCTACTGTAGATGACATATTTCCGAAGAATGTGCTTTCAAACATTAAGAATTGCTGTTTATAAAGCTCAGAATATGTAGGAAGCTGATAATAAGAGAATACTGTTTCTATTTACAGGTGAATGTGATTAGACTGGCGTTTTCTGAATGACTCATTTGAAACCTTGAAGATTCCTGTGTATTCTTCCAGGAAAACTGTCTACTTTTGGTTAAACGCTTAACACACACCATGATAGTCCGAGAAATGATTAGAAACATGTAAGAAACACTTGAAATGCTGGTACATAGAGTCGTTCTATCTTTCTGTTTATGTTCAATCATGGATATTAGAGATAGAATGCTGCATAGTGACGAGAGTACAGATAATATATACCATTCTGGCTACTTTCGATGACATATTTCCGAAGAATGTGCTTTCAAACATTAAGAATTGCTGTTTATAAAGCTCAGAATATGTAGGAAGCTGATAAATAAAGAGAATACTGTTTCTATTTACACATGATTCTGATTAGACTGGCGTTTTCTGAATGACTCATTTGAAACCTTGAAGATTCCTGTGTATACTTCTAAGAAAACTGTCTACTTTTGGTAAAACGCTGATGTACACCATGATAGTCGCGAGAAATGACTAGAAACATGTAAGAAACAGTGAAATGCTGGTACATAGAGCCGTTCTATCTTTATGTTCATGTTCAATCACGGAGATTAGAGACAGAATGCTGCATGGTGACGAGAGTACAGATAATGTTTACCATTCTGGCTACTTTAGATGATGTATTTCCGAAGAAAGTGCTTTCAAACATTAAGAATTTCCGTTTAAAAAGCTGAGAATATGGATATGAAGCTGAGAAATGAAGAGAATACTTTTTATATTCACAACTGAGGCCGAATTGCCTGGCGTTTTCTGATGGCACAATTTAACTCTTGAAGATTCATGTGTATACTTCTGGGGAAAACTGTCTATTTTGGTAAAACTCTTAAAATACACAATGATAGTCCCAGAAATGATTAGAGACATGTAAGAAACAGTTTAAATACGGGTAAATAGAGCCGTTCTATCCTGATGGCCTAGTTCAATCACCGAGATTAGAGGTAGAAAACTCTCAAATGAAGAGAGTAATGATAATGTTTACAATTCGGCTACTCTAGATGGTGTTTTTCTAAAGAAAGTGCTTCCAAACATGAGGAATTTCTGTTTTAAAGCTCAGAGTATGTGTATGAGGCTGATCAATGAAGAGAATACTGTTTGTATTTACAATTGAGGCTGAATTGCCTGGCATTTTCTTAATGACAAAGTTTTACATCCTGAAGATTCATGTATCTACTTCTGGAAAAATGTCTAATTTGGTAAAACTCTTAAAATACACTAGGATAGTCCGGGAAGTGACTAGAAACATGTAGAAACACTTAAATGCTGTATAATAGAGCCGTGCTATCTTTATGGCCTAGTTCAATGACTGAGATTAGAGGTAAAAAAACTCTCAGTGAGGAGAGTAAGGATGAAGTTTACAATTGCGGCTACTCTAGATGTTGTTTTTCCAAGGAAAGTGCTTTCAAACATTAAGAATTGCTGTTTATAAAGCTCAGAATATGTATGAAGCTGATAAATAAAAGAGAATACTGTTTCTATTTACAGGTGATTCTGATTAGACTGGCGTTTTCTGATGAATCATTTGAAACCATGAAGATTGCTGTGTATACTTCTAGAAAAACTGTCTACTCTGGTAAAACGCTTAACATACGCAATGATAGTCCCGAGAAATGATTAGAAACTTGTAAGAAACACTTGAAAGGCTGGTACATAGAGCCGTTCTATCTTTATGTTTATATTCAATCACGGATATTAGAGATAGAATGCTGCATAGTGACGAGAGTACAGATAATGTTTACCATTCTGGCTACTGTAGATGACATATTTCCGAAGGAATGTGCTTTCAAACATTAAGAATTGCTGTTTATAAAGCTCAGATATGTAGGAAGCTGATAATGAAGAGAATACTGATTCTATTTACAGGTGATTGTGATTAGACTGCGTTTTCTGAATGACTCATTTGAAACCTTGAAGATTCTGTGTATTCTTCTAGGAAAACTGTCTACTTTTGGTTAAACGCTTAACACACACCATGATAGTCCCGAGAAATGATTAGAAACATGTAAGAAACACTTGAAATGCTGGTACATAGAGTCGTTCTATCTTTCTGTTTATGTTCAATCATGGATATAGAGATAGAATGCTGCATAGTGACGAGAGTACAGAATAATATATACCATTCTGGCTACTTCGATGACATATTTCCGAAGAATGTGCTTTCAAACATTAAGAATTGCTGTTTATAAAGCTCAGAATATGTAGGAAGCTGATAAATAAAGAGAATACTGTTTCTATTTACACATGATTCTGATTAGACTGGCGTTTTCTGAATGAATCATTTGAACCTTGAAGATTCCTGTGTATACTTCTAGAAAACTGTCTACTTTTGGTAAAACGCTTAACGTACACCATGATAGTCGCGAGAAATGACTAGAAACATGTAAGAAACAGTTGAAATGCTGGTACATAGAGCCGTTCTATCTTATGTTCATGTTCAATCACGGAGATTAGAGATAGAATGCTGCATAGTGACGAGAGTACAGATAATGTTTACCATTCTGGCTACTTTAGATGATGTATTTCCGAAGAAAGTGCTTTCAAACATTAAGAATTTCCGTTTAAAAAGCTGAGAATATGGGTATGAAGCGGAGAAATGAAGAGAATACTTTTTATATTCACAACTGAGGCCGAATTGCCTGGCGTTTTCTGAATGGCACAAATTAACTCTTGAAGATTCATGTGTATACTTCTGGGAAGACTGTCTACTTTTGGTAAAACTCTTAAAATACACAATGATTGTCCGCAGAAATGATTAGAGACATGTAAGAAACAGTTTAAATACGGGTAAATAGAGCCGTTCTATCCTGATGGCCTAGTTCAATCACCGAGATTAGAGGTAGAAAACTCTCAAATGAAGAGAGTAAATGATAATGTTTACAATTCCGGCTACTCTAGATGGTGTTTTTCCAAAGAAAGTGCTTCCACATGAGGAATTTCTGTTTTTAAAGCTCAGAGTATGTGTATGAGGCTGATCAATGAAGAGAATACTGTTTGTATTTACAATGGAGGCTGAATTGCCTCGCATTTTCTTAATGACAAAGTTTACATCCTGAAGATTCATGTATCTACTTCTGGAAAAAATGTCCTAATTTTGGTAAAACTCTTAAAATACACTAGGATAGTCCGGGAAGTGACTAGAAACATGTAAGAAACACTTGAAATGCTGTATAATAGAGCCGTGCTATCTTTATGGCCTAGTTCAATGACTGAGATTAGAGGTAAAAAACTCTCAAGTGAGGAGAGTAAGGATGAAGTTTACAATTGCGGCTACTCTAGATGTTGTTTTTCCAAGGAAAGTGCTTTCAAACATTAAGAATTGCTGTTTATAAAGCTCAGATATGTATGAAGCTGATAAATAAAGAGAATACTGTTTCTATTTATAGGTGATTCTGATTAGACTGCTGTTTTCTGAATGAACTCAATTGAAACCTTGAAGATTGCTGTGTATACTTCTAGGAAAACTGTTACTTTTGGTAAAACGCTTAACATATGCAATGATAGTCCCGAGAAATGATTAGAAACTTGTAAGAAACACTTGAAAGGCTGGTACATAGAGCCGTTCTATCTTTATGTTTATGTTCAATCACGGATATTAGAGATAGAATGCTGCATAGTGACGAGAGTACAGATAATGTTTACATTCTGGCTACTTTAGATGACATATTTCCGAAGAATGTGCTTTCAAACATTAAGAATTGCTGTTTATAAAGCTCAGAATATGTAGGAAGCTGATAAAGAGAATACTGTTTCTATTTACACATGATTCTGATTAGACTGGCGTTTTCTGAATGACTCATTTGAAACCTTGAAGATTCCTGTGTATACTTCTAGGAAAACTGTCTACTTTTGGTTAAAACGCTTAATGTACACCATGATAGTCGCGAGAATGACTAGAAACATGTAAGAAACAGTTGAAATGCTGGTACATAGAGCCGTTCTATCTTTATGTTCATGTTCAATCACGGAGATTAGAGATAGAAGCTGCATAGTGACGAGAGTACAGATAATGTTTACCATTCTGGCTACTTTAGATGATGTATTTCCGAAGAAAGTGCTTTCAAACATTAAGAATTTCCGTTTAAAAAGCTGAGAATATGGGTATGAAGCTGAGAATGAAGAGAATACTTTTATATTCACAACTGAGGCCGAATTGCCTGGCGTTTTCTGAATGGCACAATTTAACTCTTGAAGATTCATGTGTATACTTCTGGGAAAACTGTCTACTTTTGGTAAAACTCTTAAAATACACAATGATTGTCCCAGAAATGATTAGAGACATGTAGAAACAGTTCAAATACGGGTAAATAGAGCCGTTCTATCCTGATGGCCTAGTTCAATCACCGAGATTAGAGGTAGAAAACTCTCAAATGAAGAGAGTAATGATAATGTTTACAATTCCGGCTACTCTAGATGGTGTTTTTCCAAAGAAAGTGCTTCCAACATGAGGAATTTCTGTTTTTAAAGCTCAGAGTATGTGTATGAGGCTGATCAATGAAGAGAATACTGTTTGTATGTACAATGGAGGCTGAATTGCCTGGCATTTTCTTAATGACAAAGTTTACATCCTGAAGATTCATGTATCTACTTCTGGAAAAATGTCTAATTTTGGTAAAACTCTTAAAATACACTAGGATAGTCTGGGAAGTGACTAGAAACATGTAAGAAACACTTGAAATGCTGTATAATAGAGCCGTGCTATCTTTATGGCCTAGTTCTATGACTGAGATTAGAGGTAAAAAACTCTCAAGTGAGGAGAGTAAGGATGAAGTTTACAATTGCGGCTACTCTAGATGTTGTTTTTCCAAGGAAAGTGCTTTCAAACATTAAGAATTGCTGTTTATAAAGCTCAGAATATGTAGGAAGCTGATAATAAAGAGAATACTGTTTCTATTTACGCATGATTCTGATTAGACTGGCGTTTTCTGAATGACTCATTTGAAACCTTGAAGATTGCTGTGTATACTTCTAAGAAAACTGTCTACTTTTGGTAAAACGCTTGACGTACACATGATAGTCGCGAGAAATGACTAGAAACATGTAAGAAACAGTTGAAATGCTGGTACATAGAGCCGTTCTATCTTTATGTTCATGTTCAATCACGGAGATTAGAGATAGAATGCTGCATGGTGACGAGAGTACAGATAATGTTTACCATTCTGGCTACTTTAGATGATGTATTTCCGAAGAAAGTGCTTTCAAACATTAAGAATTTCCGTTTAAAAAGCTGAGAATATGGGTATGAAGCTGAGGAAATGAAGAGAATACTTTTTATATTCACAACTGAGGCCGAATTGCCTGGGCGTTTTCTGAATGGCACAATTTAACTCTTGAAGATTCATGTGTATACTTCTGGGAAAACTGTCTACTTTTGGTATAAACTCTTAAAATACACAATGATAGTCCCAGAAATGATTAGAGACATGTAAGAAACAGTTTAAATACGGGTAAATAGAGCCTGTTCTATCCTGATGGCCTAGTTCAATCACCGAGATTAGAGGTAGAAAACTCTCAAATGAAGAGAGTAATGATAATGTTTACAATTCCGGCTACTCTAGATGGTGTTTTTCCAAAGCAAGTGCTTCCAACATGAGGAATTTCTGTTTTTAAAGCTCAGAGTATGTGTATGAGGCTGATCAATGAGAGAATACTGTTTGTATTTACAATTGAGGCTGAATTGCCTGGCATTTCTTAATGACAAAGTTTACATCCTGAAGATTCATGTATCTACTTCTGGAAAAATGTTTAATTTTGGTTAAAACTCTTAAAATACACTAGGATAGTCCGGGAAGTGACTAGAAACATGTAAGAAACACTTGAAATGTTGTATAATAGAGCCGTGCTATCTTTTATGGTCTAGTTCAATGACTGAGATGAGAGGTAAAAAACTCTCAAGTTGAGGAGAGAAGGATGAAGTTTACAATTGCGGCTACTCTAGATGTTGTTTTTTCCAAGGAAAGTGCTTTCAAACATTAAGAATTGCTGTTATAAAGCTCAGAATATGTATGAAGCTGATAAAAAAGAGAATACTGTTTCTATTTATAGGTGATTCTGATTAGACTGCTGTTTTCTGAATGACTCAATTGAAACCTTGAAGATTGCTGTGTATACTTCTAGGAAAACTGTTTACTTTTGGTAAAACGCTTAACATATGCAATGATAGTCCCGAGAAATGATTAGAAACTTGTAAGAAACACTTGAAGGCTGGTACATAGAGCCGTTCTATCTTTATGTTTATGTTCAATCACGGTTATTAGAGATAGAATGCTGCATAGTGACGAGAGTACAGATAATGTTTACCATTCTGGCTACTTAGATGACATATTTCCGAAGAATGTGCTTTCAAACATTAAGAATTGCTGTTTATAAAGCTCAGAATATGTTAGGAAGCTGATAAATAAAGAGTATACTGTTTCTATTTACAGGTGATTGTGATTAGACTGGCGTTTTCTGAATGACTCTTTTGCAACTTTGAAGATTCCTCTGTATACTTCTAGGAAAACTGTCTACTTTTGGTAAAACGCTTAACATACACCACGATAGTCGCGAGAAATGACTAGAAACATGTAAGAAACAGTTGAAATGCTGGTACATAGAGCCGTTCTATCTTTATGTTCATGTTCAATCACGGAGATTAGAGATAGAATGCTGCATGGTGACGAGAGTACAGATAATGTTTACCATTCTGGCTACTTTAGATGATGTATTTCCGAAGAAAGTGCTTTCAAACATTAAGAATTTCCGTTTAAAAAGCTGAGAATATGGGTATGAAGCTGAGAAATGAAGAGAATACTTTTTATATTCACAACTGAGGCCGAATTGCCTGGCGTTTTCTGAATGGCACAATTTAACTCTTGAAGATTCATGTGTATACTTCTGGGAAAACTGTCTACTTTTGGTAAAACTCTTAAAATACACAATGATCTGTCCCAGAAATGATTAGAGACATGTAAGAAACAGTTTAAATACGGGTAAATAGAGCCGTTCTATCCTGATGGCCTAGTTCAATCACCGAGATTAGAGGTAGAAAACTCTCAAATGAAGAGAGTAATGATAATGTTTACAATTCCGGCTACTCTAGATGGGTGTTTTTCCAAAGAAAGTGCTTCCAACATGAGGAATTTCTGTTTTTAAAGCTCAGAGTATGTGTATGAGGCTGATCAATGAAGAGAATACTGTTTGTATTTACAATGGAGGCTGAATTGCCTGGCATTTTCTTAATGACAAAGTTTACATCCTGAAGATTCATGTATCTACTTCTGGAAAAATGTCTAATTTTGGTAAAACTCTTAAAATACACTAGGATAGTCCGGGAAGTGACTAGAAACATGTAAGAAACACTTGAAATGCTGTATAATAGAGCCGTGCTATCTTTATGGCCTAGTTCAATGACTGAGATTAGAGGTAAAAAACTCTCAAGTGAGGAGAGTAAGGATGAAGTTTACAATTGCGGCTACTCTAGATGTTGTTTTTCCAAGGAAAGTGCTTTCAAACATTAAGAATTGCTGTTTATAAAGCTCAGAATATGTAGGAAGCTGATAAATAAAGAGAATACTGTTTCTATTTACGCATGATTCTGATTAGACTGGCGTTTTCTGAATGACTCATTTGAAACCTTGAAGATTGCTGTGTATACTTCTAAGAAAACTGTCTACTTTTGGTAAAACGCTTGACGTACACCATGATAGTCGCGAGAAATGACTAGAAACATGTAAGAAACAGTTGAAATGCTGGTACATAGAGCCGTTCTATCTTTATGTTCATGTTCAATCACGGATATTAGAGATAGAATGCTGCATGGTGACGAGAGTACAGATAATGTTTACCATTCTGGCTACTTTAGATGATGTATTTCCGAAGAAAGTGCTTTCAAACATTAAGAATTTCCGTTTAAAAAGCTGAGAATATGGGTATGAAGCTGAGAAATGAAGAGAATACTTTTTATATTCACAACTGAGGCCGAATTGCCTGGCGTTTTCTGAATGGCACAATTTAACTCTTGAAGATTCATGTGTATACTTCTGGGAAAACTGTCTACTTTTGGTAAAACTCTTAAAATACACAATGATAGTCCCAGAAATGATTAGAGACATGTAAGAAACAGTTTAAATACGGGTAAATAGAGCCGTTCTATCCTGATGGCCTAGTTCAATCACCGAGATTAGAGGTAGAAAACTCTCAAATGAAGAGAGTAATGATAATGTTTACAATTCCGGCTACTCTAGATGGTGTTTTTCCAAAGCAAGTGCTTCCAACATGAGGAATTTCTGTTTTTAAAGCTCAGAGTATGTGTATGAGGCTGATCAATGAAGAGAATACTGTTTGTATTTACAATTGAGGCTGAATTGCCTCGCATTTTCTTAATGACAAAGTTTACATCCTGAAGATTCATGTATCTACTTCTGGAAAAATGTCTAATTTTGGTAAAACTCTTAAAATACACTAGGATAGTCCGGGAAGTGACTAGAAACATGTAAGAAACACTTGAAATGTTGTATAATAGAGCCGTGCTATCTTTATGGTCTAGTTCAATGACTGAGATGAGAGGTAAAAAACTCTCAAGTGAGGAGAGTAAGGATGAAGTTTACAATTGCGGCTACTCTAGATGTTGTTTTTCCAAGGAAAGTGCTTTCAAACATTAAGAATTGCTGTTTATAAAGCTCAGAATATGTATGAAGCTGATAAATAAAGAGAATACTGTTTCTATTTATAGGTGATTCTGATTAGACTGCTGTTTTCTGAATGACTCAATTGAAACCTTGAAGATTGCTGTGTATACTTCTAGGAAAACTGTTTACTTTTGGTAAAACGCTTAACATATGCAATGATAGTCCCGAGAAATGATTAGAAACTTGTAAGAAACACTTGAAAGGCTGGTACATAGAGCCGTTCTATCTTTATGTTTATGTTCAATCACGGATATTAGAGATAGAATGCTGCATAGTGACGAGAGTACAGATAATGTTTACCATTCTGGCTACTTTAGATGACATATTTCCGAAGAATGTGCTTTCAAACATTAAGAATTGCTGTTTATAAAGCTCAGAATATGTAGGAAGCTGATAAATAAAGAGAATACTGTTTCTATTTACAGGTGATTGTGATTAGACTGGCCTTTTCTGAATGACTCTTTTGCAACTTTGAAGATTCCTCTGTATACTTCTAGGAAAACTGTCTACTTTTGGTAAAACGCTTAACATACACCACGATAGTCGCGAGAAATGACTAGAAACATGTAAGAAACAGTTGAAATGCTGGTACATAGAGCCGTTCTATCTTTATGTTCATGTTCAATCACGGAGATTAGAGATAGAATGCTGCATGGTGACGAGAGTACAGATAATGTTTACCATTCTGGCTACTTTAGATGATGTATTTCCGAAGAAAGTGCTTTCAAACATTAAGAATTTCCGTTTAAAAAGCTGAGAATATGGGTAAGAAGCTGAGAAATGAAGAGAATACTTTTTATATTCACAACTGAGGCCGAATTGCCTGGCGTTTTCTGAATGGCACAATTTTACTCTTGAAGATTCATGTGTATACTTCTGGGAAAACTGTCTACTTTTGGTAAAACTCTTAAAATACACAATGATAGTCCCAGAAATGATTAGGGACATGTAAGAAACAGTTTAAATACGGGTAAATAGAGCCGTTCTATCCTGATGGCCTAGTTCAATCACCGAGATTAGAGGTAGAAACTCTCAAATGAAGAGGGTAATGATAATGTTTACAATTCCGGCAACTCTAGATGGTGTTTTTCCAAAGAAAGTGCTTCCAACATGAGGAATTTCTGTTTTTAAAGCTCAGAGTATGTGTATGAGGCTGATCAATGAAGAGAATACTGTTTGTATTTACAATTGAGGCTGAATTGCCTCGCATTTTCTTAATGACAAAGTTTACATCCTGAAGATTCATGTATCTACTTCTGGAAAAATGTCTAATTTTGGTAAAACTCTTAAAATACACTAGGATAGTCCGGGAAGTGACTAGAAACATGTAAGAAACACTTGAAATGCTGTATAATAGAGCCGTGCTATCTTTATGGCCTAGTTCAATGACTGAGATTAGAGGTAAAAAACTCTCAAGTGAGGAGAGTAAGGATGAAGTTTACAATTGCGGCTACTCTAGATGTTGTTTTTCCAAGGAAAGTGCTTTCAAACATTAAGAATTGCTGTTTATAAAGCTCAGAATATGTATGAAGCTGATAAATAAAGAGAATACTGTTTCTATTTATAGGTGATTCTGATTAGACTGCTGTTTTCTGAATGACTCAATTGAAACCTTGAAGATTGCTGTGTATACTTCTAGGAAAACTGTTTACTTTTGGTAAAACGCTTAACATATGCAATGATAGTCCCGAGAAATGATTAGAAACTTGTAAGAAACACTTGAAAGGCTGGTACATAGAGCCGTTCTATCTTTATGTTTATGTTCAATCACGGATATTAGAGATAGAATGCTGCATAGTGACGAGAGTACAGATAATGTTTACCATTCTGGCTACTTTAGATGACATATTTCCGAAGAATGTGCTTTCAAACATTAAGAATTGCTGTTTATAAAGCTCAGAATATGTAGGAAGCTGATAAATAAAGAGAATACTGTTTCTATTTACAGGTGATTGTGATTAGACTGGCCTTTTCTGAATGACTCTTTTGCAACTTTGAAGATTCCTCTGTATACTTCTAGGAAAACTGTCTACTTTTGGTAAAACGCTTAACATACACCACGATAGTCGCGAGAAATGACTAGAAACATGTAAGAAACAGTTGAAATGCTGGTACATAGAGCCGTTCTATCTTTATGTTCATGTTCAATCACGGAGATTAGAGATAGAATGCTGCATGGTGACGAGAGTACAGATAATGTTTACCATTCTGGCTACTTTAGATGATGTATTTCCGAAGAAAGTGCTTTCAAACATTAAGAATTTCCGTTTAAAAAGCTGAGAATATGGGTAAGAAGCTGAGAAATGAAGAGAATACTTTTTATATTCACAACTGAGGCCGAATTGCCTGGCGTTTTCTGAATGGCACAATTTTACTCTTGAAGATTCATGTGTATACTTCTGGGAAAACTGTCTACTTTTGGTAAAACTCTTAAAATACACAATGATAGTCCCAGAAATGATTAGGGACATGTAAGAAACAGTTTAAATACGGGTAAATAGAGCCGTTCTATCCTGATGGCCTAGTTCAATCACCGAGATTAGAGGTAGAAACTCTCAAATGAAGAGGGTAATGATAATGTTTACAATTCCGGCAACTCTAGATGGTGTTTTTCCAAAGAAAGTGTTTCCAACATGAGGAATTTCTGTTTTTAAAGCTCAGAGTATGTGTATGAGGCTGATCAATGAAGAGAATACTGTTTGTATTTACAATTGAGGCTGAATTGCCTGGCATTTTCTTAATGACAAAGTTTACATCCTGAAGATTCATGTATCTACTTCTGGAAAAATGTCTAATTTTGGTAAAACTCTTAAAATACACTAGGATAGTCCGGGAAGTGACTAGAAACATGTAAGAAACACTTGAAATGCTGTATAATAGAGCCGTGCTATCTTTATGGCCTAGTTCAATGACTGAGATTAGAGGTAAAAAACTCTCAAGTGAGGAGAGTAAGGATGAAGTTTACAATTGCGGCTACTCTAGATGTTGTTTTTCCAAGGAAAGTGCTTTCAAACATTAAGAATTGCTGTTTATAAAGCTCAGAATATGTAGGAAGCTGATAAATAAAGAGAATACTGTTTCTATTTACGCATGATTCTGATTAGACTGGCGTTTTCTGAATGACTCATTTGAAACCTTGAAGATTGCTGTGTATACTTCTAAGAAAACTGTCTACTTTTGGTAAAACGCTTGACGTACACCATGATAGTCGCGAGAAATGACTAGAAACATGTAAGAAACAGTTGAAATGCTGGTACATAGAGCCGTTCTATCTTTATGTTCATGTTCAATCACGGAGATTAGAGATAGAATGCTGCATGGTGACGAGAGTACAGATAATGTTTACCATTCTGGCTACTTTAGATGATGTATTTCCGAAGAAAGTGCTTTCAAACATTAAGAATTTCCGTTTAAAAAGCTGAGAATATGGGTATGAAGCTGAGAAATGAAGAGAATACTTTTTATATTCACAACTGAGGCCGAATTGCCTGGCGTTTTCTGAATGGCACAATTTAACTCTTGAAGATTCATGTGTATACTTCTGGGAAAACTGTCTACTTTTGGTAAAACTCTTAAAATACACAATGATAGTCCCAGAAATGATTAGAGACATGTAAGAAACAGTTTAAATACGGGTAAATAGAGCCGTTCTATCCTGATGGCCTAGTTCAATCACCGAGATTAGAGGTAGAAAACTCTCAAATGAAGAGAGTAATGATAATGTTTACAATTCCGGCTACTCTAGATGGTGTTTTTCCAAAGAAAGTGCTTCCAACATGAGGAATTTCTGTTTTTAAAGCTCAGAGTATGTGTATGAGGCTGATCAATGAAGAGAATACTGTTTGTATTTACAATTGAGGCTGAATTGCCTGGCATTTTCTTAATGACAAAGTTTACATCCTGAAGATTCATGTATCTACTTCTGGAAAAATGTCTAATTTTGGTAAAACTCTTAAAATACACTAGGATAGTCCGGGAAGTGACTAGAAACATGTAAGAAACACTTCAAATGCTGTATAATAGAGCCGTGCTATCTTTATGGCCTAGTTCAATGACTGAGATAAGAGGTAAAAAACTCTCAAGTGAGGAGAGTAAGGATGAAGTTTACAATTGCGGCTACTCTAGATGTTGTTTTTCCAAGGAAAGTGCTTTCAAACATTAAGAATTGCTGTTTATAAAGCTCAGAATATGTATGAAGCTGATAAATAAAGAGAATACTGTTTCTATTTATAGGTGATTGTGATTAGACTGGCGTTTTCTGAATGACTCAATTGAAACCTTGAAGATTGCTGTGTATACTTCTAGGAAAACTGTTTACTTTTGGTAAAACGCTTAACATATGCAATGATAGTCCCGAGAAATGATTAGAAACTTGTAAGAAACACTTGAAAGGCTGGTACATAGAGCCGTTCTATCTTTATGTTTATGTTCAATCACGGATATTAGAGATAGAATGCTGCATAGTGACGAGAGTACAGATAATGTTTACCATTCTGGCTACTTTAGATGACATATTTCCGAAGAATGTGCTTTCAAACATTAAGAATTGCTGTTTATAAAGCTCAGAATATGTAGGAAGCTGATAAAGAGAATACTGTTTCTATTTACAGGTGATTGTGATTAGACTGGCCTTTTCTGAATGACTCATTTGAAACCTTGAAGATTCCTGTGAATTCTTCTAGGAAAACTGTCTACTTTTGGTTAAACGCTTAACATACACCATGATAGTCCCAAGAAATGATTAGAAACATGTAAGAAACACTTGAAATGCTGGTACATAGAGCCGTCCTATCTTTATGTTTATGTTCAATCACGGATATTAGAGATAGAATGCTGCATAGTGACGAGAGTACAGATAATATTTACCATTCTGGCTACTTTCGATGACATATTTCCGAAGAATGTGCTTTCAAACATTAAGAATTGCTGTTTATAAAGCTCAGAATATGTAGGAAGCTGATAAATAAAGAGAATACTGTTTCTATTTACACATGATTCTGATTAGACTGGCGTTTTCTGAATGAATCATTTGAAACCTTGAAGATTCCTGTGTATACTTCTAGGAAAACTGTCTACTTTTGGTAAAACGCTTAACGTACACCATGATAGTCGCGAGAAATGACTAGAAACATGTAAGAAACAGTTGAAATGCTGGTACATAGAGCCGTTCTATCTTTATGTTCATGTTCAATCACGGAGATTAGAGATAGAATGCTGCATAGTGACGAGAGTACAGATAATGTTTACCATTCTGGCTACTTTAGATGATGTATTTCCGAAGAAAGTGCTTTCAAACATTAAGAATTTCCGTTTAAAAAGCTGAGAATATGGGTATGAAGCTGAGAAATAAAGAGAATACTTTTTATATTCACAACTGAGGCCGAATTGCCTGGCGTTTTCTGAATGGCACAATTTAACTCTTGAAGATTCATGTGTATACTTCTGGGAAAACTGTCTACTTTTGGTAAAACTCTTAAAATACACAATGATAGTCCCAGAAATGATTAGAGACATGTAAGAAACAGTTTAAATACGGGTAAATAGAGCCGTTCTATCCTGATGGCCTAGTTCAATCACCGAGATTAGAGGTAGAAAACTCTCAAATGAAGAGAGTAATGATAATGTTTACAATTCCGGCTACTCTAGATGGTGTTTTTCCAAAGAAAGTGCTTCCAACATGAGGAATTTCTGTTTTTAAAGCTCAGAGTATGTGTATGAGGCTGATCAATGAAGAGAATACTGTTTGTATTTACAATTGAGGCAGAATTGCCTGGCATTTTCTTAATGACAAAGTTTACATCCTGAAGATTCATGTATCTACTTCTGGAAAAATGTCTAATTTTGGTAAAACTTTTAAAATACACTAGGATAGTCCGGGAAGTGACTAGAAACATGTAAGAAACACTTGAAATGCTGTATAATAGAGCCATGCTATCTTTATGGCCTAGTTCAATGACTGAGATTAGAGGTAAAAAACTCTCAAGTGAGGAGAGTAAGGATGAAGTTTACAATTGCGGCTACTCTAGATGTTGTTTTTCCAAGGAAAGTGCTTTCAAACATTAAGAATTGCTGTTTATAAAGCTCAGAATATGTATGAAGCTGATAAATAAAGAGAATACTGTTTCTATTTATAGGTGATTCTGATTAGACTGGCGTTTTCTGAATGAATCATTTGAAACCATGAAGATTGCTGTGTATACTTCTAGGAAAACTGTTTACTTTTGGTAAAACGCTTAACATATGCAATGATAGTCCCGAGAAATGATTAGAAACTTGTAAGAAACACTTGAAAGGCTGGTACATAGAGCCGTTCTATCTTTATGTTTATGTTCAATCACGGATATTAGAGATAGAATGCTGCATAGTGACGAGAGTACAGATAATGTTTACCATTCTGGCTACTTTAGATGACATATTTATGAAGAATGTGCTTTCAAACATTAAGAATTGCTGTTTATAAAGCTCAGAATATGTAGGAAGCTGATAAATAAAGAGAATACTGTTTCTATTTACAGGTGATTGTGATTAGACTGGACTTTTCTGAATGACTCATTTGAAACCTTGAAGATTCCTGTGAATTCTTCTAGGAAAACTGTCTACTTTTGGTTAAACGCTTAACATACACCATGATAGTCCCAAGAAATGATTAGAAACATGTAAGAAACACTTGAAATGCTGGTACATAGAGCTGTCCTATCTTTATGTTTATGTTCAATCACGGATATTAGAGATAGAATGCTGCATAGTGACGAGAGTACAGATAATATTTACCATTCTGGCAACTTTCGATGACATATTTCCGAAGAATGTGCTTTCAAACATTAAGAATTGCTGTTTATAAAGCTCAGAATATGTAGGAAGCTGATAAATAAAGAGAATACTGTTTCTATTTACACATAATTCTGATTAGACTGGCGTTTTCTGAATGAATCATTTGAAACCTTGAAGATTCCTGTGTATAATTCTAGGAAAACTGTCTACTTTTGGTAAAACGCTAACGTACACCATGATAGTCGCGAGAAATGACTAGAAACATGTAAGAAACAGTTGAAATGCTGGTACATAGAACCGTTCTATCTTTATGTTCATGTTCAATCACGGAGATTAGAGATAGAATGCTGCATAGTGACGAGAGTACAGATAATGTTTACCATTCTGGCTACTTTAGATGATGTATTTCCGAAGAAAGTGCTTTCAAACATTAAGAATTTCCGTTTAAAAAGCTGAGAATATGGGTATGAAGCTGAGAAATGAAGAGAATACTTTTTATATTCACAACTGAGGCCGAATTGCCTGGCGTTTTCTGAATGGCACAATTTAACTCTTGAAGATTCATGTGTATACTTCTGGGAAAACTGTCTACTTTTGGTAAAACTCTTAAAATACACAATGATAGTCCCAGAAATGATTAGAGACATGTAAGAAACAGTTTAAATACGGGTAAATAGAGCCGTTCTATCCTGATGGCCTAGTTCAATCACCGAGATTAGAGGTAGAAAACTCTCAAATGAAGAGAGTAATGATAATGTTTACAATTCCGGCTACTCTAGATGGTGTTTTTCCAAAGAAAGTGCTTCCAACATGAGGAATTTCTGTGTTTAAAGCTCAGAGTATGTGTATGAGGCTGATCAATGAAGAGAATACTGTTTGTATTTACAATTGAGGCTGAATTGACTGGCATTTTCTTAATGACAAAGTTTACATCCTGAAGATTCATGTATCTACTTCTGGAAAAATGTCTAATTTTGGTAAAACTTTTAAAATACACTAGGATAGTCCGGGAAGTGACTAGAAACATGTAAGAAACACTTGAAATGCTGTATAATAGAGCCGTGCTATCTTTATGGCCTAGTTCAATGACTGAGATTAGAGCTAAAAAACTCTCAAGTGAGGAGAGTAAGGATGAAGTTTACAATTGCGGCTACTCTAGATGTTGTTTTTCCAAGGAAAGTGCTTTCAAACATTAAGAATTGCTGTTTATAAAGCTCAGAATATGTAGGAAGCTGATAAATAAAGAGAATACTGTTTCTATTTACAGGTGATTGTGATTAGACTGGACTTTTCTGAATGACTCATTTGAAACCTTGAAGATTCCTGTGAATTCTTCTAGGAAAACTGTCTACTTTTGGTTAAACGCTTAACATACACCATGATAGTCCCAAGAAATGATTAGAAACATGTAAGAAACACTTGAAAGGCTGGTACATAGAGCCGACCTATCTTTATGTTTATGTTCAATCACGGATATTAGAGATAGAATGCTGCATAGTGACGAGAGTACAGATAATATTTACCATTCTGGCTACTTTCGATGACATATTTCCGAAGAATGTGCTTTCAAACATTAAGAATTGCTGTTTATAAAGCTCAGAATATGTAGGAAGCTGATAAATAAAGAGAATACTGTTTCTATTTACACGTGATTCTGATTAGACTGGCGTTTTCTGAATGAATCATTTGAAACCTTGAAGATTCCTTTGTATACTTCTAGGAAAACTGTCTACTTTTGGTAAAACGCTTAACGTACACCATGATAGTCGCGAGAAATGACTAGAAACATGTAAGAAACAGTTGAAATGCTGGTACATAGAGCCGTTCTATCTTTATGTTCATGTTCAATCACGGAGATTAGAGATAGAATGCTGCATGGTGACGAGAGTACAGATAATGTTTACCATTCTGGCTACTTTAGATGATGTATTTCCGAAGAAAGTGCTTTCAAACATTAAGAATTTCCGTTTAAAAAGCTGAGAATATGGGTATGAAGCTGAGAAATGAAGAGAATACTTTTTATATTCACAACTGAGGCCGAATTGCCTGGCGTTTTCTGAATGGCACAATTTAACTCTTGAAGATTCATGTGTATACTTCTGGGAAAACTGTCTACTTTTGGTAAAACTCTTAAAATACACAATGATTGTCCCAGAAATGATTAGAGACATGTAAGAAACAGTTTAAATACGGGTAAATAGAGTCGTTCAATCCTGATGGCCTAGTTCAATCACCGAGATTAGAGGTAGAAAACTCTCAAATGAAGAGAGTAATGATAATGTTTACAATTCCGGCTACTCTAGATGGTGTTTTTTCCAAAGCAAGTGCTTCCAACATGAGGAATTTCTGTTTTTAAAGCTCAGAGTATGTGTATGAGGCTGATCAATGAAGAGAATACTGTTTGTATTTACAATTGAGGCTGAATTGCCTGGCATTTTCTTAATGACAAAGTTTACATCCTGAAGATTCATGTATCTACTTCTGGAAAAATGTCTAATTTTGGTAAAACTCTTAAAATACACTAGGATAGTCCGGGAAGTGACTAGAAACATGTAAGAAACACTTGAAATGCTGTATAATAGAGCCGTGCTATCTTTATGGCCTAGTTCAATGACTGAGATTAGAGGTAAAAAACTCTCAAGTGAGGAGAGTAAGGATGAAGTTTACAATTGCGGCTACTCTAGATGTTGTTTTTCCAAGGAAAGTGCTTTCAAACATTAAGAATTGCTGTTTATAAAGCTCAGAATATGTATGAAGCTGATAAATAAAGAGAATACTGTTTCTATTTATAGGTGATTCTGATTAGACTGGCGTTTTCTGAATGACTCAATTGAAACCTTGAAGATTGCTGTGTATACTTCTAGGAAAACTGTTTACTTTTGGTAAAACGCTTAACATATGCAATGATAGTCCCGAGAAATGATTAGAAACTTGTAAGAAACACTTGAAAGGCTGGTACATAGAGCCGTTCTATCTTTATGTTTATGTTCAATCACGGATATTAGAGATAGAATGCTGCATAGTGACGAGAGTACAGATAATGTTTACCATTCTGGCTACTTTAGATGACATATTTATGAAGAATGTGCTTTCAAACATTAAGAATTGCTGTTTATAAAGCTCAGAATATGTAGGAAGCTGATAAATAAAGAGAATACTGTTTCTATTTACAGGTGATTGTGATTAGACTGGACTTTTCAGAATGACTCATTTGAAACCTTGAAGATTCCTGTGAATTCTTCTAGGAAAACTGTCTACTTTTGGTTAAACGCTTAACATACACCATGATAGTCCCAAGAAATGATTAGAAACATGTAAGAAACACTTGAAATGCTGGTACATAGAGCCGTCCTATCTTTATGTTTATGTTCAATCACGGATATTAGAGATAGAATGCTGCATAGTGACGAGAGTACAGATAATATTTACCATTCTGGCTACTTTCGATGACATATTTCCGAAGAATGTGCTTTCAAACATTAAGAATTGCTGTTTATAAAGCTCAGAATATGTAGGAAGCTGATAAATAAAGAGAATACTGTTTCTATTTACACATGATTCTGATTAGACTGGCGTTTTCTGAATGAATCATTTGAAACCTTGAAGATTCCTGTGTATACTTCTAGGAAAACTGTCTACTTTTGGTAAAACGCTTAAAGTACACCATGATAGTCGCGAGAAATGACTAGAAACATGTAAGAAACAGTTGAAATGCTGGTACATAGAGCCGTTCTATCTTTATGTTCATGTTCAATCACGGAGATTAGAGATAGAATGCTGCATAGTGACGAGAGTACAGATAATGTTTACCATTCTGGCTACTTTAGATGATGTATTTCCGAAGAAAGTGCTTTCAAACATTAAGAATTTCCGTTTAAAAAGCTGAGAATATGGGTATGAAGCTGAGAAATAAAGAGAATACTTTTTATATTCACAACTGAGGCCGAATTGCCTGGCGTTTTCTGAA
Source organism: Myotis yumanensis (assembly GCF_028538775.1). Classification (NCBI taxonomy): domain Eukaryota; kingdom Metazoa; phylum Chordata; class Mammalia; order Chiroptera; family Vespertilionidae; genus Myotis; species Myotis yumanensis. The sequence continues at coordinate 20,517 of NW_027223814.1, forward strand.
TGGCACAATTTAACTCTTGAAGATTCATGTGTATACTTCTGGGAAAACTGTCTACTTTTGGTAAAACTCTTAAAATACACAATGATAGTCCCAGAAATGATTAGAGACATGTAAGAAACAGTTTAAATACGGGTAAATAGAGCCGTTCTATCCTGATGGCCTAGTTCAATCACCGAGATTAGAGGTAGAAAACTCTCAAATGAAGAGAGTAATGATAATGTTTACAATTCCGGCTACTCTAGATGGTGTTTTTCCAAAGAAAGTGCTTCCAACATGAGGAATTTCTGTTTTTAAAGCTCAGAGTATGTGTATGAGGCTGATCAATGAAGAGAATACTGTTTGTATTTACAATTGAGGCAGAATTGCCTGGCATTTTCTTAATGACAAAGTTTACATCCTGAAGATTCATGTATCTACTTCTGGAAAAATGTCTAATTTTGGTAAAACTTTTAAAATACACTAGGATAGTCCGGGAAGTGACTAGAAACATGTAAGAAACACTTGAAATGCTGTATAATAGAGCCATGCTATCTTTATGGCCTAGTTCAATGACTGAGTTTAGAGGTAAAAAACTCTCAAGTGAGGAGAGTAAGGATGAAGTTTACAATTGCGGCTACTCTAGATGTTGTTTTTCCAAGGAAAGTGCTTTCAAACATTAAGAATTGCTGTTTATAAAGCTCAGAATATGTATGAAGCTGATAAATAAAGAGAATACTGTTTCTATTTATAGGTGATTCTGATTAGACTGGCGTTTTCTGAATGAATCATTTGAAACCATGAAGATTGCTGTGTATACTTCTAGGAAAACTGTTTACTTTTGGTAAAACGCTTAACATATGCAATGATAGTCCCGAGAAATGATTAGAAACTTGTAAGAAACACTTGAAAGGCTGGTACATAGAGCCGTTCTATCTTTATGTTTATGTTCAATCACGGATATTAGAGATAGAATGCTGCATAGTGACGAGAGTACAGATAATGTTTACCATTCTGGCTACTTTAGATGACATATTTATGAAGAATGTGCTTTCAAACATTAAGAATTGCTGTTTATAAAGCTCAGAATATGTAGGAAGCTGATAAATAAAGAGAATACTGTTTCTATTTACAGGTGATTGTGATTAGACTGGACTTTTCTGAATGACTCATTTGAAACCTTGAAGATTCCTGTGAATTCTTCTAGGAAAACTGTCTACTTTTGGTTAAACGCTTAACATACACCATGATAGTCCCAAGAAATGATTAGAAACATGTAAGAAACACTTGAAATGCTGGTACATAGAGCCGTCCTATCTTTATGTTTATGTTCAATCACGGATATTAGAGATAGAATGCTGCATAGTGACGAGAGTACAGATAATATTTACCATTCTGGCAACTTTCGATGACATATTTCCGAAGAATGTGCTTTCAAACATTAAGAATTGCTGTTTATAAAGCTCAGAATATGTAGGAAGCTGATAAATAAAGAGAATACTGTTTCTATTTACACATAATTCTGATTAGACTGGCGTTTTCTGAATGAATCATTTGAAACCTTGAAGATTCCTGTGTATAATTCTAGGAAAACTGTCTACTTTTGGTAAAACGCTAACGTACACCATGATAGTCGCGAAAAATGACTAGAAACATGTAAGAAACAGTTGAAATGCTGGTACATAGAACCGTTCTATCTTTATGTTCATGTTCAATCACGGAGATTAGAGATAGAATGCTGCATAGTGACGAGAGTACAGATAATGTTTACCATTCTGGCTACTTTAGATGATGTATTTCCGAAGAAAGTGCTTTCAAACATTAAGAATTTCCGTTTAAAAAGCTGAGAATATGGGTATGAAGCTGAGAAATGAAGAGAATACTTTTTATATTCACAACTGAGGCCGAATTGCCTGGCGTTTTCTGAATGGCACAATTTAACTCTTGAAGATTCATGTGTATACTTCTGGGAAAACTGTCTACTTTTGGTAAAACTCTTAAAATACACAATGATAGTCCCAGAAATGATTAGAGACATGTAAGAAACACTTTAAATACGGGTAAATAGAGCCGTTCTATCCTGATGGCCTAGTTCAATCACCGAGATTAGAGGTAGAAAACTCTCAAATGAAGAGAGTAATGATAATGTTTACAATTCCGGCTACTCTAGATGGTGTTTTTCCAAAGAAAGTGCTTCCAGCATGAGGAATTTCTGTGTTTAAAGCTCAGAGTATGTGTATGAGGCTGATCAATGAAGAGAATACTGTTTGTATTTACAATTGAGGCTGAATTGACTGGCATTTTCTTAATGACAAAGTTTACATCCTGAAGATTCATGTATCTACTTCTGGAAAAATGTCTAATTTTGGTAAAACTTTTAAAATACACTAGGATAGTCCGGTAAGTGACTAGAAACATGTAAGAAACACTTGAAATGCTGTATAATAGAGCCGTGCTATCTTTATGGCCTAGTTCAATGACTGAGATTAGAGCTAAAAAACTCTCAAGTGAGGAGAGTAAGGATGAAGTTTACAATTGCGGCTACTCTAGATGTTGTTTTTCCAAGGAAAGTGCTTTCAAACATTAAGAATTGCTGTTTATAAAGCTCAGAATATGTATGAAGCTGATAAATAAAGAGTATACTGTTTCTATTTACAGGTGATTCTGATTAGACTGGCGTTTTCTGAATGACTCAATTGAAACCTTGAAGATTGCCGTGTATACTTCTAGAAAAACTGTCTACTTTTGGTAAAAGGCTTAACATACGCAATGATAGTCCCGAGAAATGATTAGAAACTTGTAAGAAACACTTGAAAGGCTGGTACATAGAGCCGTTCTATCTTTATGTTTATGTTCAATCACGGATATTAGAGATAGAATGCTGCATAGTGACGAGAGTACAGATAATGTTTACCATTCTGGCTACTTTAGATGACATATTTCCGAAGAATGTGCTTTCAAACATTAAGAATTGCTGTTTATAAAGCTCAGAATATGTGGGAAGCTGATAAATAAAGAGAATACTGTTTCTATTTACAGGTGATTGTGATTAGACTGGCGTTTTCTGAATGACTCTTTTGCAACTTTGAAGATTCCTCTGTATACTTCTAGGAAAATTGTCTACTTTTGGTAAAACGCTTAACATACACCACGATAGTCGCGAGAAATGACTAGAAACATGTAAGAAACAGTTGAAATGCTGGTACATAGAGCCGTTCTATCTTTATGTTCATGTTCAATCACGGAGATTAGAGATAGAATGCTGCATGGTGACGAGAGTACAGATAATGTTTACCATTCTGGCTACTTTAGATGATGTATTTCCGAAGAAAGTGCTTTCAAACATTAAGAATTTCCGTTTAAAAAGCTGAGAATATGGGTATGAAGCTGAGAAATGAAGAGAATACTTTTTATATTCACAACTGAGGCCGAATTGCCTGGCGTTTTCTGAATGGCACAATTTAACTCTTGAAGATTCATGTGTATACTTCTGGGAAAACTGTCTACTTTTGGTAAAACTCTTAAAATACACAATGGTAGTCCCAGAAATGATTAGAGACATGTAAGAAACAGTTTAAATACGGGTAAATAGAGCCGTTCTATCCTGATGGCCTAGTTCAATCACCGAGATTAGAGGTAGAAAACTCTCAAATGAAGAGAGTAATGATAATGTTTACAATTCCGGCTACTCTAGATGGTGTTTTTCCAAAGAAAGTGCTTCCAACATGAGGAATTTCTGTTTTTAAAGCTCAGAGTATGTGTATGAGGCTGATCAATGAAGAGAATACTGTTTGTATTTACAATTGAGGCTGAATTGCCTGGCATTTTCTTAATGACAAAGTTTACATCCTGAAGATTCATGTATCTACTTCTGGAAAAATGTCTAATTTTGGTAAAACACTTAAAATACACTAGGATAGTCCGGGAAGTGACTAGAAACATGTAAGAAACACTTGAAATGCTGTATAATAGAGCCGTGCTATCTTTATGGCCTAGTTCAATGACTGAGATAAGAGGTAAAAAACTCTCAAGTGAGGAGAGTAAGGATGAAGTTTACAATTGCGGCTACTCTAGATGTTGTTTTTTCCAAGGAAAGTGCTTTCAAACATTAAGAATTGCTGTTTATAAAGCTCAGAATATGTATGAAGCTGATAAATAAAGAGAATACTGTTTCTATTTACAGGTGATTGTGATTAGACTGGCGTTTTCTTGAATGACTCTTTTGAAACCTTGAAGATTCCTGTGTATTCTTCTAGGAAAACTGTCTACTTTTGGTTAAACGCTTAACATACACCATGATAGTCCCGAGAAATGATTAGAAACATGTAAGAAACCCTTGAAATGCTGGTACATAGAGCCGTTCTATCTTTATGTTCATGTTCAATCACGGATATTAGAGATAGAATGCTGCATAGTGACGAGAGTACAGATAATATTTACCATTCTTGCTACTTTAGATGACATATTTCCGAAGAATGTGCTTTCAAACATTAAGAATTGCTGTTTATAAAGCTCAGAATATGTATGAAGCTGATAAATAAAGAGAATACTGTTTCTATTTACAGGTGATTCTGATTAGACTGGCGTTTTCTGAATGACTCAATTGAAAACTTGAAGATTGCTGTGTATACTTCTAGAAAAACTGTCTACTTTTGGTAAAACGCTTAACATACGCAATGATAGTCCCGAGAAATGATTAGAAACTTGTAAAAAACACTTGAAATGCTGGTACATAGAGCCGTTCTATCTTTATGTTCATGTTCAATCACGGATATTAGAGATAGAATGCTGCATAGTGACGAGAGTACAGATAATATTTACCATTCTGGCTACTTTAGATGACATATTTCTGAAGAATGTGCTTTCAAACATTAAGAATTGCTGTTTATAAAGCTCAGAATATGTAGGAAGCTGATAAATAAAGAGAATACTGTTTCTATTTACACATGATTCTGATTAGACTGGCGTTTTCTGAATGACTCATTTGAAACCTTGAAGATTCCTCTGTACACTTCTAGGAAAACTGTCTACTTTTGGTAAAACGCTTAACATACACCATGATAGTCGCGAGAAATGACTAGAAACATGTAAGAAACAGTTGAAATGCTGGTACATAGAGCCGTTCTATCTTTATGTTTATGTTCAATCACGGATATTAGAGATAAAATGATGCATAGTGACGAGAGTACAGATAATGTTTACCATTCTGGCTACTTTCGATGACATATTTCCGAAGAATGTGCTTTCAAACATTAAGAATTGCTGTTTATAAAGCTCAGAATATGTAGGAAGCTGATAAATAAAGAGAATACTGTTTCTATTTACAGGTGATTGTGATTAGACTGGCGTTTTCTGAATGACTCATTTGAAACCTTGAAGATTCCTGTGAATTCTTCTAGGAAATCTGTCTACTTTTGGTTAAACGCTTAACATACACCATGATAGTCCCGAGAAATGATTAGAAACATGTAAGAAACACTTGAAATCCTGGTACATAGAGCCGTTCTATCTTTATGTTTATGTTCCATCACAGATATTAGAGATAGAATGCTGCATAGTGACGAGAGTACAGATAATATTTACCATTCTTGCTACTTTAGATGACATATTTCCCAAGAATGTGCTTTAAAACATTAAGAATTGCTGTTTATAAAGCTCAGAATATGTAGGAAGCTGATAAATAAAGAGAATACTGTTTCTATTTACAGGTGATTCTGATTAGACTGGCGTTTTCTGAATGACTCAATTGAAAACTTGAAGATTGCTGTGTATACTTCTAGAAAAACTGTCTACTTTTGGTAAAACGCTTAACATACGCAATGATAGTCCCGAGAAATGATTAGAAACATGTAAGAAACCCTTGAAATGCTGGTACATAGAGCCGTTGTATCTTTATGTTTATGTTCAATCACGGATATTAGAGATAGAATGCTGCATCGTGATGAGAGTACAGATAATATTTACAATTCTGGCTACTTTAGATGACATATTTCCCAAGAATGTGCTTTCAAACATTAAGAATTACTGTTTATAAAGCTCAGAATATGTAGGAAGCTGATAAATAAAGAGAATACTGTTTCTATTTACACATGATTCTGATTAGACTGGCGTTTTCTGAATGACTCATTTGAAACCTTGAAGATTCCTCTGTACACTTCTAGGAAAACTGTCTACTTTTGGTAAAACGCTTAACATACACCATGATAGTCGCGAGAAATGACTAGAAACATGTAAGAAACAGTTGAAATGCTGGTACATAGAGCTGTTCTATCTTTATGTTCATGTTCAATCACGGAGATTAGAGATAGAATGCTGCATAGTGATGAGAGTACAGATAATGTTTACAGTTCTGGCTACTTTAGATGATGTATTTCCGAAGAAAGTGCTTTCAAACATTAAGAATTTCCGTTTAAAAAGCTGAGAATATGGGTATGAAGCTGAGAAATAAAGAGATTACTTTTTATATTCACAACTGAGGCCGAATTGCCTGGCGTTTTCTGAATGGCACAATTTAACTCTTGAAGATTCATGTGTATACTTCTGGGAAAACTGTCTACTTTTGGTAAAACTCTTAAAATACACAATGATAGTCCCAGAAATGATTAGAGACATGTAAGAAACAGTTTAAATACGGGTAAATAGAGCCGTTCTATCCTGATGGCCTAGTTCAATCACCGAGATTAGAGGTAGAAAACTCTCAAATGAAGAGAGTAATGATAATGTTTACAATTCCGGCTACTCTAGATGGTGTTTTTCCAAAGCAAGTGCTTCCAACATGAGGAATTTCTGTTTTTAAAGCTCAGAGTATCTGTATGAGGCTGATCAATGAAGAGAATACTGTTTGTATTTACAATTGAGGCTGAATTGCCTGGCATTTTCTTAATGACAAAGTTTACATCCTGAAGATTCATGTATCTACTTCTGGAAAAATGTCTAATTTTGGTAAAACGCTTAAAATACACTAGGATAGTCCGGGAAGTCACTAGAAACATGTAAGAAACACTTGAAATGCTGTATAATAGAGCCGTGCTATCTTTATGGCCTAGTTCAATGACTGAGATTAGAGGTAAAAAACTCTCAAGTGAGGAGAGTAAGGATGAAGTTTACAATTGCGGCTACTCTAGATGTTGTTTTTCCAAGGAAAGTGCTTTCAAACATTAAGAATTGCTGTTTATAAAGCTCAGAATATGTATGAAGCTGATAAATAAAGAGAATACTGTTTCTATTTACAGGTGATTGTGATTAGACTGGCGTTTTCTGAATGACTCAATTGAAACCTTGAAGATTGCTGTGTATACTTGTAGGAAAACTGTTTACTTTTGGTAAAACGCTTAACATACGCAATGATAGTCCCGAGAAATGATTAGAAACTTGTAAGAAACACTTGAAAGGCTGGTACATAGAGCCGTTCTATCTTTATGTTTATGTTCAATCACGGATATTAGAGATAGAATGCTGCATAGTGTCGAGAGTACAGATAATGTTTACCATTCTGGCTACTTTAGATGACATATTTCCGAAGAATGTGCTTTCAAACATTAAGAATTGCTGTTTATAAAGCTCAGAATATGTAGGAAGCTGATAAATAAAGAGAATACTGTTTCTATTTACAGGTGATTGTGATTAGACTGGCGTTTTCTGAATGACTCATTTGAAACCTTGAAGATTCCTGTGAATTCTTCTAGGAAAACTGTCTACTTTTGGTTAAACGCTTAACATACACCATGATAGTCCCAAGAAATGATTAGAAACATGTAAGAAACACTTGAAATGCTGGTAGATAGAGCCGTTCTATCTTTATGTTTATGTTCAATCACGGATATTGGAGATAGAATGCTGCATAGTGACGAGAGTACAGATAATATTTACCATTCTGGCTACTTTAGATGACATATTTCCCAAGAATGTGCTTTCAAACATTAAGAATTGCTGTTTATAAAGCTCAGAATATGTAGGAAGCTGATAAATAAAGAGAATACTGTTTCTATTTACACATGATTCTGATTAGACTGGCGTTTTCTGAATGACTCATTTGAAACCTTGAAGATTCCTCTGTACACTTCTAGGAAAACTGTCTACTTTTGGTAAAACGCTTAACATACACCATGATAGTCGCGAGAAATGACTAGAAACATGTAAGAAACAGTTGAAATGCTGGTACATAGAGCCGTTCTATCTTTATGTTCATGTTCAAACACGGAGATTAGAGATAGAATGCTGCATAGTGATGAGAGTACAGATAATGTTTACAGTTCTGGCTACTTTCGATGATGTATTTCCGAAGAAAGTGCTTTCAAACATTAAGAATTTCCGTTTAAAAAGCTGAGAATATGGGTATGAAGCTGAGAAATAAAGAGATTACTTTTTATATTCACAACTGAGGCCGAATTGCCTGGCGTTTTCTGAATGGCACAATTTAACTCTTGAAGATTCATGTGTATACTTCTGGGAAAACTGTCTACTTTTGGTAAAACTCTTAAAATACACAATGATAGTCCCAGAAATGATTAGTGACATGTAAGAAACAGTTTAAATACGGGTAAATAGAGCCGTTCTATCCTGATGGCCTAGTTCAATCACCGACATTAGAGGTAGAAAACTCTCAAAAGAAGAGAGTAATGATAATGTTTACAATTCCGGCTACTCTAGATGGTGTTTTTCCAAAGCAAGTGCTTCCAACATGAGGAATTTCTGTTTTTAAAGCTCAGAGTATCTGTATGAGGCTGATCAATGAAGAGAATACTGTTTGTATTTACAATTGAGGCTGAATTGCCTGGCATTTTCTTAATGACAAAGTTTACATCCTGAAGATTCATGTATCTACTTCTGGAAAAATGTCTAATTTTGGTAAAACTCTTAAAATACACTAGGATTGTCCGGGAAGTGACTAGAAACATGTAAGAAACACTTGAAATGATGTATAATAGAGCCGTGCTATCTTTATGGCCTAGTTCAATGACTGAGATTAGAGGTAAAAAAACTCTCAAGTGAGGAGAGTAAGGATGAAGTTTACAATTGCGGCTACTCTAGATGTTGTTTTTCCAAGGAAAGTGCTTTCACACATTAAGAATTGCTGTTTATAAAGCTCAGAATATGTATGAAGCTGATAAATAAAGAGAATACTGTTTCTATTTACAGGTGATTGTGATTAGACTGGCGTTTTCTGAATGACTCTTTTGAAACCTTGAAGATTGCTGTGTATACTTCTAGGAAAACTGTTTACTTTTGGTAAAACGCTTAACATACGCAATGATAGTCCCGAGAAATGATTAGAAACTTGTAAGAAACACTTGAAAGGCTGGTACATAGAGCCGTTCTATCTTTATGTTTATGTTCAATCACGGATATTAGAGATAGAATGCTGCATAGTGTCAAGAGTACAGATAATGTTTACCATTCTGGCTACTTTAGATGACATATTTCAGAAGAATGTGCTTTCAAACATTAAGAATTGCTGTTTATAAAGCTCAGAATATGTAGGAAGCTGATAAATAAAGAGAATACTGTTTCTATTTACAGGTGATTGTGATTAGACTGGCGTTTTCTGAATGACTCATTTGAAACCTTGAAGATTCCTGTGAATTCTTCTAGGAAAACTGTCTACTTTTGGTTAAACGCTTAACATACACCATGATAGTCCCAAGAAATGATTAGAAACATGTAAGAAACACTTGAAATGCTGGTACATAGAGCCGTTCTATCTTTATGTTCATGTTCATTCACGGAGATTAGAGATAGAATGCTGCATAGTGATGAGAGTACAGATAATGTTTACAGTTCTGGCTACTTTAGATGATGTATTTCCGAAGAAAGTGCTTTCAACCATTAAGAATTTCCGTTTAAAAAGCTGAGAATATGGGTATGAAGCTGAGAAATAAAGAGATTACTTTTTATATTCACAACTGAGGCCGAATTGCCTGGCGTTTTCTGAATGGCACAATTTAACTCTTGAAGATTCATGTGTATACTTCTGGGAAAACTGTCTACTTTTGGTAAAACTCTTAAAATACACAATGATAGTCCCAGAAATGATTAGAGACATGTAAGAAACAGTTTAAATACGGGTAAATAGAGCCGTTCTATCCTGATGGCCTAGTTCAATCACCGAGATTAGAGGTAGAAAACTCTCAAATGAAGAGAATAATGATAATGTTTACAATTCCGGCTACTCTAGATGGTGTTTTTCCAAAGCAAGTGCTTCCAACATGAGGAATTTCTGTTTTTAAAGCTCAGAGTATCTGTATGAGGCTGATCAATGAAGAGAATACTGTTTGTATTTACAATTGAGGCTGAATTGCCTGGCATTTTCTTAATGACAAAGTTTACATCCTGAAGATTCATGTATCTACTTCTGGAAAAATGTCTAATTTTGGTAAAACTCTTAAAATACACTAGGATAGTCCGGGAAGTGACTAGAAACATGTAAGAAACACTTGAAATGATGTATAATAGAGCCGTGCTATCTTTATGGCCTAGTTCAATGACTGAGATTAGAGGTAAAAAACTCTCAAGTGAGGAGAGTAAGGATGAAGTTTACAATTGCGGCTACTCTAGATGTTGTTTTTTCCAAGGAAAGTGCTTTCAAACATTAAGAATTGCTGTTTATAAAGCTCAGAATATGTATGAAGCTGATAAATAAAGAGAATACTGTTTCTATTTACACATGATTGTGATTAGACTGGCGTTTTCTGAATGACTCTTTTGAAACCTTGAAGAGTCCTGTGTATTCTTCTAGGAAAACTGTCTACTTTTGGTTAAACGCTTAACATACACCATGATAGTCCCGAGAAATGATTAGAAACATGTAAGAAACCCTTGAAATGCAGGTACATAGAGCCGTTGTATCTTTATGTTTATGTTCAATCACGGATATTAGAGATAGAATGCTGCATAGTGACGAGAGTACAGATAATATTTACCATTCTGGCTACTTTAGATGACATATTTCCCAAGAATGTGCTTTCAAACATTAAGAATTACTGTTTATAAAGCTCAGAATATGTAGGAAGCTGATAAATAAAGAGAATACTGTTTCTATTTACACATGATTCTGATTAGACTGGCGTTTTCTGAATGACTCATTTGAAACCTTGAAGATTCCTCTGTACACTTCTCGGAAAACTGTCTACTTTTGGTAAAACGCTTAACATACACCATGATAGTCGCGAGAAATGACTAGAAACATGTAAGAAACAGTTGAAATGCTGGTACATAGAGCCGTTCTATCTTTATGTTCATGTTCAATCACGGAGATTAGAGATAGAATGCTGCATAGTGATGAGAGTACAGATAATGTTTACAGTTCTGGCTACTTTAGATGATGTATTTCCGAAGAAAGTGCTTTCAAACATTAAGAATTTCCGTTTAAAAAGCTGAGAATATGGGTATGAAGCTGAGAAATAAAGAGATTACTTTTTATATTCACAACTGAGGCCGAATTGCCTGGCGTTTTCTGAATGGCACAATTTAACTCTTGAAGATTCATGTGTATACTTCTGGGAAAACTGTCTACTTTTGGTAAAACTCTTAAAATACACAATGATAGTCCCAGAAATGATTAGAGACATGTAAGAAACAGTTTAAATACGGGTAAATAGAGCCGTTCTATCCTGCTGGCCTAGTTCAATCACCGAGATTAGAGGTAGAAAACTCTCAAATGAAGAGAGTAATGATAATGTTTACAATTCCGGCTACTCTAGATGGTGTTTTTCCAAAGCAAGTGCTTCCAACATGAGGAATTTCTGTTTTTAAAGCTCAGAGTATCTGTATGAGGCTGATCAATGAAGAGAATACTGTTTGTATTTACAATTGAGGCTGAATTGCCTGGCATTTTCTTAATGACAAAGTTTACATCCTGAAGATTCATGTATCTACTTCTGGAAAAATGTCTAATTTTGGTAAAACTCTTAAAATACACTAGGATAGTCCGGGAAGTGACTAGAAACATGTAAGAAACACTTGAAATGATGTATAATAGAGCCGTGCTATCTTTATGGCCTAGTTCAATGACTGAGATTAGAGGTAAAAAACTCTCAAGTGAGGAGAGTAAGGATGAAGTTTACAATTGCGGCTACTCTAGATGTTGTTTTTCCAAGGAAAGTGCTTTCAAACATTAAGAATTGCTGTTTATAAAGCTCAGAATATGTATGAAGCTGATAAATAAAGAGAATACTGTTTCTATTTACAGGTGATTGTGATTAGACTGGCGTTTTCTGAATGACTCTTTTGAAACCTTGAAGAGTCCTGTGTATTCTTCTAGGAAAACTGTCTACTTTTGGTTAAACGCTTAACATACACCATGATAGTCCCGAGAAATGATTAGAAACATGTAAGAAACCCTTGAAATGCTGGTACATAGAGCCGTTGTATCTTTATGTTTATGTTCAATCACGGATATTAGAGATAGAATGCTGCATAGTGACGAGAGTACAGATAATATTTACCATTCTGGCTACTTTAGATGTCATATTTCCCAAGAATGTGCTTTCAAACATTAAGAATTACTGTTTATAAAGCTCAGAATATGTAGGAAGCTGATAAATAAAGAGAATACTGTTTCTATTTACACATGATTCTGATTAGACTGGCGTTTTCTGAATGACTCATTTGAAACCTTGAAGATTCCTCTGTACACTTCTAGGAAAACTGTCTACTTTTGGTAAAACGCTTAACATACATTATGATAGTCGCGAGAAATGACTAGAAACATGTAAGAAACAGTTGAAATGCTGGTACATAGAGCCGTTCTATCTTTATGTTCATGTTCAATCACGGAGATTAGAGATAGAATGCTGCATAGTGATGAGAGTACAGATAATGTTTACAGTTCTGGCTACTTTAGATGATGTATTTCCGAAGAAAGTGCTTTCAAACATTAAGAATTTCCGTTTAAAAAGCTGAGAATATGGGTATGAAGCTGAGAAATAAAGAGATTACTTTTTATATTCACAACTGAGGCCGAATTGCCTGGCGTTTTCTGAATGGCACAATTTAACTCTTGAAGATTCATGTGTATACTTCTGGGAAAACTGTCTACTTTTGGTAAAACTCTTAAAATACACAATGATAGTCCCAGAAATGATTAGAGACATGTAAGAAACAGTTTAAATACGGGTAAATACAGCCGTTCTATCCTGATGGCCTAGTTCAATCACCGAGATTAGAGGTAGAAAACTCTCAAATGAAGAGAGTAATGATAATGTTTACAATTCCGGCTACTCTAGATGGTGTTTTTCCAAAGCAAGTGCTTCCAACATGAGGAATTTCTGTTTTTAAAGCTCAGAGTATGTGTATGAGGCTGATCAATGAAGAGAATACTGTTTGTATTTACAATTGAGGCTGAATTGCCTGGCATTTTCTTAATGACAAAGTTTACATCCTGAAGATTCATGTATCTACTTCTGGAAAAATGTCTAATTTTGGTAAAACTCTTAAAATACACTAGGATTGTCCGGGAAGTGACTAGAAACATGTAAGAAACACTTGAAATGATGTATAATAGAGCCGTGCTATCTTTTTGGCCTAGTTCAATGACTGAGATTAGAGGTAAAAAACTCTCAAGTGAGGAGAGTAAGGATGAAGTTTACAATTGCGGCTACTCTAGATGTTGTTTTTCCAAGGAAAGTGCTTTCAAACATTAAGAATTGCTGTTTATAAAGCTCAGAATATGTAGGAAGCTGATAAATAAAGAGAATACTGTTTCTATTTACAGGTGATTGTGCTTAGACTGGCGTTTTCTGAATGACTCTTTTGAAACCTTGAAGAGTCCTGTGTATTCTTCTAGGAAAACTGTCTACTTTTGGTTAAACGCTTAACATACACCATGATAGTCCCGAGAAATGATTAGAAACATGTAAGAAACCCTTGAAATGCTGGTACATAGAGCCGTTGTATCTTTATGTTTATGTTCAATCACGGATATTAGAGATAGAATGCTGCATAGTGACGAGAGTACAGATAATATTTACCATTCTGGCTACTTTAGATGACATATTTCCCAAGAATGTGCTTTCAAACATTAAGAATTACTGTTTATAAAGCTCAGAATATGTAGGAAGCTGATAAATAAAGAGAATACTGTTTCTATTTACACATGATTCTGATTAGACTGGCGTTTTCTGAATGACTCATTTGAAACCTTGAAGATTCCTCTGTACACTTCTAGGAAAACTGTCTACTTTTGGTAAAACGCTTAACATACACCATGATAGTCGCGAGAAATGACTAGAAACATGTAAGAAACAGTTGAAATGCTGGTACATAGAGCCGTTCTATCTTTATGTTCATGTTCATTCACGGAGATTAGAGATAGAATGCTGCATAGTGATGAGAGTACAGATAATGTTTACAGTTCTGGCTACTTTAGATGATGTATTTCCGAAGAAAGTGCTTTCAAACATTAAGAATTTCCGTTTAAAAAGCTGAGAATATGGGTATGAAGCTGAGAAATAAAGAGATTACTTTTTATATTCACAACTGAGGCCGAATTGCCTGGCGTTTTCTGAATGGCACAATTTAACTCTTGAAGATTCATGTGTATACTTCTGGGAAAACTGTCTACTTTTGGTAAAACTCTTAAAATACACAATGATAGTCCCAGAAATGATTAGAGACATGTAAGAAACAGTTTAAATACGGGTAAATAGAGCCGTTCTATCCTGATGGCCTAGTTCAATCACCGAGATTAGAGGTAGAAAACTCTCAAATGAAGAGAATAATGATAATGTTTACAATTCCGGCTACTCTAGATGGTGTTTTTCCAAAGCAAGTGCTTCCAACATGAGGAATTTCTGTTTTTAAAGCTCAGAGTATCTGTATGAGGCTGATCAATGAAGAGAATACTGTTTGTATTTACAATTGAGGCTGAATTGCCTGGCATTTTCTTAATGACAAAGTTTACATCCTGAAGATTCATGTATCTACTTCTGGAAAAATGTCTAATTTTGGTAAAACTCTTAAAATACACTAGGATAGTCCGGGAAGTGACTAGAAACATGTAAGAAACACTTGAAATGATGTATAATAGAGCCGTGCTATCTTTATGGCCTAGTTCAATGACTGAGATTAGAGGTAAAAAACTCTCAAGTGAGGAGAGTAAGGATGAAGTTTACAATTGCGGCTACTCTAGATGTTGTTTTTCCAAGGAAAGTGCTTTCAAACATTAAGAATTGCTGTTTATAAAGCTCAGAATATGTATGAAGCTGATAAATAAAGAGAATACTGTTTCTATTTACACATGATTGTGATTAGACTGGCGTTTTCTGAATGACTCTTTTGAAACCTTGAAGAGTCCTGTGTATTCTTCTAGGAAAACTGTCTACTTTTGGTTAAACGCTTAACATACACCATGATAGTCCCGAGAAATGATTAGAAACATGTAAGAAACCCTTGAAATGCAGGTACATAGAGCCGTTGTATCTTTATGTTTATGTTCAATCACGGATATTAGAGATAGAATGCTGCATAGTGACGAGAGTACAGATAATATTTACCATTCTGGCTACTTTAGATGACATATTTCCCAAGAATGTGCTTTCAAACATTAAGAATTACTGTTTATAAAGCTCAGAATATGTAGGAAGCTGATAAATAAAGAGAATACTGTTTCTATTTACACATGATTCTGATTAGACTGGCGTTTTCTGAATGACTCATTTGAAACCTTGAAGATTCCTCTGTACACTTCTCGGAAAACTGTCTACTTTTGGTAAAACGCTTAACATACACCATGATAGTCGCGAGAAATGACTAGAAACATGTAAGAAACAGTTGAAATGCTGGTACATAGAGCCGTTCTATCTTTATGTTCATGTTCAATCACGGAGATTAGAGATAGAATGCTGCATAGTGATGAGAGTACAGATAATGTTTACAGTTCTGGCTACTTTAGATGATGTATTTCCGAAGAAAGTGCTTTCAAACATTAAGAATTTCCGTTTAAAAAGCTGAGAATATGGGTATGAAGCTGAGAAATAAAGAGATTACTTTTTATATTCACAACTGAGGCCGAATTGCCTGGCGTTTTCTGAATGGCACAATTTAACTCTTGAAGATTCATGTGTATACTTCTGGGAAAACTGTCTACTTTTGGTAAAACTCTTAAAATACACAATGATAGTCCCAGAAATGATTAGAGACATGTAAGAAACAGTTTAAATACGGGTAAATAGAGCCGTTCTATCCTGCTGGCCTAGTTCAATCACCGAGATTAGAGGTAGAAAACTCTCAAATGAAGAGAGTAATGATAATGTTTACAATTCCGGCTACTCTAGATGGTGTTTTTCCAAAGAAAGTGCTTCCAACATGAGGAATTTCTGTTTTTAAGCTCAGAGTATCTGTATGAGGCTGATCAATGAAGAGAATACTGTTTGTATTTACAATTGAGGCTGAATTGCCTGGCATTTTCTTAATGGACAAAGTTTACATCCTGAAGATTCATGTATCTACTTCTGGAAAAATGTCTAATTTTGGTAAAACTCTTAAAATACACTAGGATAGTCCGGGAAGTGACTAGAAACATGTAAGAAACACTTGAAATGATGTATAATAGAGCCGTGCTATCTTTATGGCCTAGTTCAATGACTGAGATTAGAGGTAAAAAACTCTCAAGTGAGGAGAGTAAGGATGAAGTTTACAATTGCGGCTACTCTAGATGTTGTTTTTCCAAGGAAAGTGCTTTCAAACATTAAGAATTGCTGTTTATAAAGCTCAGAATATGTATGAAGCTGATAAATAAAGAGAATACTGTTTCTATTTACAGGTGATTGTGATTAGACTGGCGTTTTCTGAATGACTCTTTTGAAACCTTGAAGAGTCCTGTGTATTCTTCTAGGAAAACTGTCTACTTTTGGTTAAACGCTTAACATACACCATGATAGTCCCGAGAAATGATTAGAAACATGTAAGAAACCCTTGAAATGCTGGTACATAGAGCCGTTGTATCTTTATGTTTATGTTCAATCACGGATATTAGAGATAGAATGCTGCATAGTGACGAGAGTACAGATAATATTTACCATTCTGGCTACTTTAGATGTCATATTTCCCAAGAATGTGCTTTCAAACATTAAGAATTACTGTTTATAAAGCTCAGAATATGTAGGAAGCTGATAAATAAAGAGAATACTGTTTCTATTTACACATGATTCTGATTAGACTGGCGTTTTCTGAATGACTCATTTGAAACCTTGAAGATTCCTCTGTACACTTCTAGGAAAACTGTCTACTTTTGGTAAAACGCTTAACATACATTATGATAGTCGCGAGAAATGACTAGAAACATGTAAGAAACAGTTGAAATGCTGGTACATAGAGCCGTTCTATCTTTATGTTCATGTTCAATCACGGAGATTAGAGATAGAATGCTGCATAGTGATGAGAGTACAGATAATGTTTACAGTTCTGGCTACTTTAGATGATGTATTTCCGAAGAAAGTGCTTTCAAACATTAAGAATTTCCGTTTAAAAAGCTGAGAATATGGGTATGAAGCTGAGAAATAAAGAGATTACTTTTTATATTCACAACTGAGGCCGAATTGCCTGGCGTTTTCTGAATGGCACAATTTAACTCTTGAAGATTCATGTGTATACTTCTGGGAAAACTGTCTACTTTTGGTAAAACTCTTAAAATACACAATGATAGTCCCAGAAATGATTAGAGACATGTAAGAAACAGTTTAAATACGGGTAAATACAGCCGTTCTATCCTGATGGCCTAGTTCAATCACCGAGATTAGAGGTAGAAAACTCTCAAATGAAGAGAGTAATGATAATGTTTACAATTCCGGCTACTCTAGATGGTGTTTTTCCAAAGCAAGTGCTTCCAACATGAGGAATTTCTGTTTTTAAAGCTCAGAGTATCTGTATGAGGCTGATCAATGAAGAGAATACTGTTTGTATTTACAATTGAGGCTGAATTGCCTGGCATTTTCTTAATGACAAAGTTTACATCCTGAAGATTCATGTATCTACTTCTGGAAAAATGTCTGATTTTGGTAAAACTCTTAAAATACACTAGGATAGTCCGGGAAGTGACTAGAAACATGTAAGAAACACTTGAAATGATGTATAATAGAGCCGTGCTATCTTTATGGCCTAGTTCAATGACTGAGATTAGAGGTAAAAAACTCTCAAGTGAGGAGAGTAAGGATGAAGTTTACAATTGCGGCTACTCTAGATGTTGTTTTTCCAAGGAAAGTGCTTTCAAACATTAAGAATTGCTGTTTATAAAGCTCAGAATATGTATGAAGCTGATAAATAAAGAGAATACTGTTTCTATTTACAGGTGATTGTGATTAGACTGGCGTTTTCTGAATGACTCTTTTGAAACCTTGAAGAGTCCTGTGTATTCTTCTAGGAAAACTGTCTACTTTTGGTTAAACGCTTAACATACACCATGATAGTCCCGAGAAATGATTAGAAACATGTAAGAAACCCTTGAAATGCTGGTACATAGAGCCGTTGTATCTTTATGTTTATGTTCAATCACGGATATTAGAGATAGAATGCTGCATAGTGACGAGAGTACAGATAATATTTACCATTCTGGCTACTTTAGATGACATATTTCCCAAGAATGTGCTTTCAAACATTAAGAATTACTGTTTATAAAGCTCAGAATATGTAGGAAGCTGATAAATAAAGAGAATACTGTTTCTATTTACACATGATTCTGATTAGACTGGCGTTTTCTGAATGACTCATTTGAAACCTTGAAGATTCCTCTGTACACTTCTCGGAAAACTGTCTACTTTTGGTAAAACGCTTAACATACACCATGATAGTCGCGAGAAATGACTAGAAACATGTAAGAAACAGTTGAAATGCTGGTACATAGAGCCGTTCTATCTTTATGTTCATGTTCAATCACGGAGATTAGAGATAGAATGCTGCATAGTGATGAGAGTACAGATAATGTTTACAGTTCGGGCTACTTTAGATGATGTATTTCCGAAGAAAGTGCTTTCAAACATTAAGAATTTCCGTTTAAAAAGCTGAGAATATGGGTATGAAGCTGAGAAATAAAGAGATTACTTTTTATATTCACAACTGAGGCCGAATTGCCTGGCGTTTTCTGAATGGCACAATTTAACTCTTGAAGATTCATGTGTATACTTCTGGGAAAACTGTCTACTTTTGGTAAAACTCTTAAAATACACAATGATAGTCCCAGAAATGATTAGAGACATGTAAGAAACAGTTTAAATACGGGTAAATAGAGCCGTTCTATCCTGATGGCCTAGTTCAATCACCGAGATTAGAGGTAGAAAACTCTCAAATGAAGAGAGTAATGATAATGTTTACAATTCCGGCTACTCTAGATGGTGTTTTTCGAAAGCAAGTGCTTCCAACATGAGGAATTTCTGTTTTTAAAGCTCAGAGTATCTGTATGAGGCTGATCAATGAAGAGAATACTGTTTGTATTTACAATTGAGGCTGAATTGCCTGGCATTTTCTTAATGACAAAGTTTACATCCTGAAGATTCATGTATCTACTTCTGGAAAAATGTCTAATTTTGGTAAAACTCTTAAAATACACTAGGATAGTCCGGGAAGTGACTAGAAACATGTAAGAAACACTTGAAATGATGTATAATAGAGCCGTGCTATCATTATGGCCTAGTTCAATGACTGAGATTAGAGGTAAAAAACTCGCAAGTGAGGAGAGTAAGGATGAAGTTTACATTTCGGCTACTCTAGATGTGGTTTTTCCAAGGAAAGTGCTTTCACACATTAAGAATTGCTGTTTATAAAGCTCAGAATATGTATGAAGCTGATAAATAAAGAGAATACTGTTTCTATTTACAGGTGATTCTGATTAGACTGGCGTTTTCTGAATGACTCATTTGAAACCTTGAAGATTCCTCTGTACACTTCTAGGAAAACTGTCTACTTTTGGTAAAACGCTTAACATACACCATGATAGTCGCGAGAAATGACTAGAAACATGTAAGAAACAGTTGAAATGCTGGTACATAGAGCCGTTCTATCTTTATGTTTATGTTCAATCACGGATATTGGAGATAGAATGCTGCATAGTGACGAGAGTACAGATAATATTTACCATTCTGGCTACTTTAGATGATGTATTTCCGAAGAAAGTGCTTTCAAACATTAAGAATTTCCGTTTAAAAAGCTGAGAATATGGGTATGAAGCTGAGAAATAAAGAGATTACTTTTTATATTCACAACTGAGGCCGAATTGCCTGGCGTTTTCTGAATGGCACAATTTAACTCTTGAAGATTCATGTGTATACTTCTGGGAAAACTGTCTACTTTTGGTAAAACTCTTAAAATACACAATGATAGTCCCAGAAATGATTAGAGACATGTAAGAAACAGTTTAAATACGGGTAAATAGAGCCGTTCTATCCTGATGGCCTAGTTCAATCACCGAGATTAGAGGTAGAAAACTCTCAAATGAAGAGAGTAATGATAATGTTTACAATTCCGGCTACTCTAGATGGTGTTTTTCCAAAGCAAGTGCTTCCAACATGAGGAATTTCTGTTTTTAAAGCTCAGAGTATGTGTATGAGGCTGATCAATGAAGAGAATACTGTTTGTATTTACAATTGAGGCTGAATTGCCTGGCATTTTCTTAATGACAAAGTTTACATCCTGAAGATTCATGTATCTACTTCTGGAAAAATGTCTAATTTTGGTAAAACTCTTAAAATACACTAGGATAGTCCGGGAAGTGACTAGAAACATGTAAGAAACACTTGAAATGCTGTATAATAGAGCCGTGCTATCTTTATGGCCTAGTTCAATGACTGAGATTAGAGGTAAAAAACTCTCAAGTGAGGAGAGTAAGGATGAAGTTTACAATTGCGGCTACTCTAGATGTTGTTTTTCCAAGGAAAGTGCTTTCAAACATTAAGAATTGCTGTTTATAAAGCTCAGAATATGTATGAAGCTGATAAATAAAGAGAATACTGTTTCTATTTACAGGTGATTCTGATTAGACTGGCGTTTTCTGAATGACTCAATTGAAACCTTGAAGATTGCTGTGTATACTTCTAGAAAAACTGTCTACTTATGGTAAAACGCTTAACATACGCAATGATAGTCCCAAGAAATGATTAGAAACATGTAAGAAACACTTGAAAGGCTGGTACATAGAGCCGTTCTATCTTTATGTTTATGTTCAATCACGGATATTAAAGATAGAATGCTGCATAGTGACGAGAGTACAGATAATGTTTACCATTCTGGCTACTTTAGATGACATATGTCAGAAGAATGTGCTTTCAAACATTACGAATTGCTGTTTATAAAGCTCAGAATATGTAGGAAGCTGATAAATAAAGAGAATACTGTTTCTATTTACAGGTGATTGTGATTAGACTGGCGCTTTCTGAATGACTCATTTGCAACCTTGAAGATTCCTCTGTATACTTCTAGGAAAACTGTCTACTTTTGGTAAAACGCTTAACATACACCATGATAGTCGGAGAAATGACTAGAAACATGTAAGAAACAGTTGAAATGCTGGTACATAGAGCCGTTCTATCTTTATGTTCATGTTCAATCACGGAGATTAGATATAGAATGCTGCATGGTGACGAGAGTACAGATAATGTTTACCATTCTGGCTACTTTAGATGATGTATTTCCGAAGAAAGTGCTTTCAAACATTAAGAATTTCCGTTTAAAAAGCTGAGAATATGGGTATGAAGCTGAGAAATGAAGAGAATACTTTTTATATTCACAACTGAGGCCGAATTGCCTGGCGTTTTCTGAATGGCACAATTTAACTCTTGAAGATTCATGTGTATACTTCTGGGAAAACTGTCTACTTTTGGTAAAACTCTTAAAATACACAATGATAGTCCCAGAAATGATTAGAGACATGTAAGAAACAGTTCAAATACGGGTAAATAGAGCCGTTCTATCCTGATGGCCTAGTTCAATCACCGAGATTAGAGGTAGAAAACTCTCAAATGAAGAGAGTAATGATAATGTTTACAATTCCGGCTACTCTAGATGGTGTTTTTCCAAAGAAAGTGCTTCCAACATGAGGAATTTCTGTTTTTAAAGCTAAGAGTATGTGTATGAGGCTGATCAATGAAGAGAGTACTGTTTGTATTTACAATTGAGGGTGAATTGCCTGGCATTTTCTTAATGACAAAGTTTACATCCTGAAGATTCATGTATCTACTTCTGGAAAAATGTCTAATTTTGGTAAAACTCTTAAAATACACTAGGATAGTCCGGGAAGTGACTAGAAACATGTAAGAAACACTTGAAATGCTGTATAATAGAGCCGTGCTATCTTTATGGCCTAGTTCAATGACTGAGATTAGAGGTAGAAAACTCTCAAGTGAGGAGAGTAAGGATGAAGTTTACAATTTCGGCTACTCTAGATGTTGTTTTTCCAAGGAAAGTGCTTTCAAACATTAAGAATTGCTGTTTATAAAGCTCAGAATATGTATGAAGCTGATAAATAAAGAGAATACTGTTTCTATTTACAGGTGATTCTGATTAGACTGGCGATTTCTGAATGACTCAATTGAAACCTTGAAGATTGCTGTGTATACTTCTAGAAAAACTGTCTACTTTTGGTAAAAGGCTTAACATACGCAATGATAGTCCCGAGAAATGATTAGAAACTTGTAAGAAACACTTGAAAGGCTGGTACATAGAGCCGTTCTATCTTTATGTTTATGTTCAATCACGGATATTAGAGATAGAATGCTGCATAGTGATGAGAGTACAGATAATGTTTACCATTCTGGCTACTTTAGATGACATATTTCCGAAGAATGTGCTTTCAAACATTAAGAATTGCTGTTTATAAAGCTCAGAATATGTAGGAAGCTGATAAATAAAGAGAATACTGTTTCTATTTACAGGTGATTGTGATTAGACTGGCGTTTTCTGAATGACTCTTTTGCAACTTTGAAGATTCCTCTGTATACTTCTAGGAAACCTGTCTACTTTTGTTAAAACGCTTAACATACACCACGATAGTCGCGAGAAATGACTAGAAACATGTAAGAAACAGTTGAAATGCTGGTACATAGAGCCGTTCTATCTTTATGTTCATGTTCAATCACGGAGATTAGAGATAGTATGCTGCATGGTGACGAGAGTACAGATAATGTTTACCATTTTGGCTACTTTAGATGATGTATTTCCGAAGAAAGTGCTTTCAAACATTAAGAATTTCCGTTTAAAAAGCTGAGAATATGGGTAAGAAGCTGAGAAATTAAGAGAATACTTTTTATATTCACAACTGAGGCCGAATTGCCTGGCGTTTTCTGAATGGCACAATTTTACTCTTGAAGATTCATGTGTATACTTCTGGGAAAACTGTCTACTTTTGGTAAAACTCTTAAAATACACAATGATAGTCCCAGAAATGATTAGAGACATGTAAGAAACAGTTTAAATACGGGTAAATAGAGCCGTTCTATCCTGATGGCCTAGTTCAATCACCGAGATTAGAGGTAGAAACTCTCAAATGAAGAGGGTAATGATAATGTTTACAATTCCGGCAACTCTAGATGGTGTTTTTCCAAAGAAAGTGCTTCCAACATGAGGAATTTCTGTTTTTAAAGCTCAGAGTATGTGTATGAGGCTGATCAATGAAGAGAATACTGTTTGTATTTACAATTGAGGCTGAATTGCCTCGCATTTTCTTAATGACAAAGTTTACATCCTGAAGATTCATGTATCTACTTCTGGAAAAATGTCTAATTTTGGTAAAACTCTTAAAATACACTAGGATAGTCCGGGAAGTGACAAGAAACATGTAAGAAACACTTGAAATGCTGTATAATAGAGCCGTGCTATCTTTATGGCCTAGTTCAATGACTGAGATTAGAGGTAAAAAACTCTCAAGTGAGGAGAGTAAGGATGAAGTTTACAATTGCGGCTACTCTAGATGTTGTTTTTCCAAGGAAAGTGCTTTCAAACATTAAGAATTGCTGTTTATAATGCTCAGAATATGTATGAAGCTGATAAATAAAGAGAATACTGTTTCTATTTACAGGTGATTGTGATTAGACTGGCGTTTTCTGAATGACTCTTTTGAAACCTTGAAGAGTCCTGTGTATTCTTCTAGGAAAACTGTCTACTTTTGGTTAAACGCTTAACATACACCATGATAGTCCCGAGATATGATTAGAAACATGTAAGAAACCCTTGAAATGCTGGTACATAGAGTCGTTGTATCTTTATGTTTATGTTCAATCACGGATATTAGAGATAGAATGCTGCATAGTGACGAGAATACAGATAATGTTTACCATTCTGGCTACTTTAGATGACATATTTCCGAAGAATGTGCTTTCACACATTAAGAATTGCTGTTTATAAAGCTCAGAATATGTAGGAAGCTGATAAATAAAGAGAATTCTGTTCCTATTTACAGGTGATTGTGATTAGACTGGCGTTTTCTGAATGACTCATTTGCAACTTTGAAGATTCCTCTGTATACTTCTAGGAAAACTGTCTACTTTTGGTAAAACGCTTAACATACACCACGATAGTCGCGAGAAATGACTAGAAACATGTAAGAAACAGTTGAAATGCTGGTACATAGAGCCGTTATATCTTTATGTTCATGTTCAATCACGGAGATTAGAGATAGAATGCTGCATGGTGACGAGAGTACAGATAATGTTTACCATTCTGGCTACTTTAGATGATGTATTTCCGAACAAAGTGCTTTCAAACATTAAGAATTTCCGTTTAAAAAGCTGAGAATATGGGTATGAAGCTGAGAAATGAAGAGAATACTTTTTATATTCACAACTGAGGCCGAATTGCCTGGCGTTTTCTGAATGGCACAATTGAAGATTCATGTGTATACTTCTGGGAAAACTGTCTATTTTTGGTAAAACTCTTAAAATACACAATGATAGTCCCAGAAATGATTAGAGACATGTAAGAAACAGTTTAAATACGGGTAAATAGAGCCGTTCTATCCTGATGGCCTAGTTCAATCACCGACATTAGAGGTAGAAAACTCTCAAATGAAGAGAGTAATGATAATGTTTACAATTCCGGCTACTCTAGATGGTGTTTTTCCAAAGAAAGTGCTTCCAACATGAGGAATTTCTGTTTTTAAAGCTCAGAGTATGTGTATGAGGCTGATCAATGAAGAGAATACTGTTTGTATTTACAATTGAGGCAGAATTGCCTGGCATTTTCTTAATGACAAAGTTTACATCCTGAAGATTCATCTATCTACTTCTGGAAAAATGTCTAATTTTGGTAAAACTCTTAAAATACACTAGGATAGTCCGGGAAGTGACTAGAAACATGTAAGAAACACTTGAAATGCTGTATAATAGAGCCGTGCTATCTTTATGGCCTAAATCAATGACTGAGATTAGAGGTAAAAAACTCTCAAGTGAGGAGAGTAAGGATGAAGTTTACAATTGCGGCTACCCTAGATGTTGTTTTTCCAAGGAAAGTGCTTTCAAACATTAAGAATTGCTGTTTATAAAGCTCAGAATATGTATGAAGCTGATAAATAAAGAGAATACTGTTTCTATTTACAGGTGATTCTGATTAGACTGGCGTTTTCTGAATGACTCAATTGAAACCTTGAAGATTGCTGTGTATACTTCTAGAAAAACTGTCTACTTTTGGTAAAAGGCTTAACATACGCAATGATAGTCCCGAGAAATGATTAGAAACTTGTAAGAAACACTTGAAAGGCTGGTACATAGAGCCGTTCTATCTTTATGTTTATGTTCAATCACGGATATTAGAGATAGAATGCTGCATAGTGACGAGAGTACAGATATTGTTTACCATTCTGGCTACTTTAGATGACATATTTCCGAAGAATGTGCTTTCAAACATTAAGAATTGCTGTTTATAAAGCTCAGAATATGTAGGAAGCTGAGAAATAAAGAGAATACTGTTTCTATTTACAGGTGATTGTGATTAGACTGGCGTTTTCTGAATGACTCTTTTGCAACTTTGAAGATTCCTCTGTATACTTCTAGGAAACCTGTCTACTTTTGGTAAAACGCTTAACATACACCACGATAGTCGCGAGAAAGACTAGAAACATGTAAGAAACAGTTGAAATGCTGGTACATAGAGCCGTTCTATCTTTATGTTCATGTTCAATCACGGAGATTAGAGATAGAATGCTGCATGGTGACGAGAGTACAGATAATGTTTACCATTTTGGCTACTTTAGATGATGTATTTCCGAAGAAAGTGCTTTCAAACATTAAGAATTTCCGTTTAAAAAGCTGAGAATATGGGTAAGAAGCTGAGAAATTAAGAGAATATTTTTTATATTCACAACTGAGGCCGAATTGCCTGGCGTTTTCTGAATGGCACAATTTTACTCTTGAAGATTCATGTGTATACTTCTGGGAAAACTGTCTACTTTTGGTAAAACTCTTAAAATACACAATGATAGTCCCAGAAATGATTAGAGACATGTAAGAAACAGTTTAAATACGGGTAAATAGAGCCGTTCTATCCTGATGGCCTAGTTCAATCACCGAGATTAGAGGTAGAAACTCTCAAATGAAGAGGGTAATGATAATGTTTACAATTCCGGCAACTCTAGATGGTGTTTTTCCAAAGAAAGTTTTCCAACATGAGGAATTTCTGTTTTTAAAGCTCAGAGTATGTGTATGAGGCTGATCAATGAAGAGAATACTGTTTGTATTTACAATTGAGGCTGAATTGCCTCGCATTTTCTTAATGACAAAGTTTACATCCTGAAGATTCATGTATCTACTTCTGGAAAAATGTCTAATTTTGGTAAAACTCTTAAAATACACTAGGATAGTCCGGGAAGTGACAAGAAACATGTAAGAAACACTTGAAATGCTGTATAATAGAGCCGTGCTATCTTTATGGCCTAGTTCAATGACTGAGATTAGAGGTAAAAAACTCTCAAGTGAGGAGAGTAAGGATGAAGTTTACAATTGCGGCTACTCTAGATGTTGTTTTTCCAAGGAAAGTGCTTTCAAACATTAAGAATTGCTGTTTATAAAGCTCAGAATATGTATGAAGCTGATAAATAAAGAGTATACTGTTTCTATTTACAGGTGATTCTGATTAGACTGGCGTTTTCTGAATGACTCAATTGAAACCTTGAAGATTGCCGTGTATACTTCTAGAAAAACTGTCTACTTTTGGTAAAAGGCTTAACATACGCAATGATAGTCCCGAGAAATGATTAGAAACTTGTAAGAAACACTTGAAAGGCTGGTACATAGAGCCGTTCTATCTTTATGTTTATGTTCAATCACGGATATTAGGCATAGAATGCTGCATAGTGACGAGAGTACAGATAATGTTTACCATTCTGGCTACTTTAGATGACATATTTCCGAAGAATGTGCTTTCAAACATTAAGAATTGCTGTTTATAAAGCTCAGAATATGTGGGAAGCTGATAAATAAAGAGAATACTGTTTCTATTTACAGGTGATTGTGATTAGACTGGCGTTTTCTGAATGACTCTTTTGCAACTTTGAAGATTCCTCTGTATACTTCTAGGAAAACTGTCTACTTTTGGTAAAACGCTTAACATACACCACGATAGTCGCGAGAAATGACTAGAAACATGTAAGAAACAGTTGAAATGCTGGTACATAGAGCCGTTCTATCTTTATGTTCATGTTCAATCACGGAGATTAGAGATAGAATGCTGCATGGTGACGAGAGTACAGATAATGTTTACCATTCTGGCTACTTTAGATGATGTATTTCCGAAGAAAGTGCTTTCAAACATTAAGAATTTCCGTTTAAAAAGCTGAGAATATGGGTATGAAGCTGAGAAATGAAGAGAATACTTTTTATATTCACAACTGAGGCCGAATTGCCTGGCGTTTTCTGAATGGCACAATTTAACTCTTGAAGATTCATGTGTATACTTCTGGGAAAACTGTCTACTTTTGGTAAAACTCTTAAAATACACAATGGTAGTCCCAGAAATGATTAGAGACATGTAAGAAACAGTTTAAATACGGGTAAATAGAGCCGTTCTATCCTGATGGCCTAGTTCAATCACCGAGATTAGAGGTAGAAAACTCTCAAATGAAGAGAGTAATGATAATGTTTACAATTCCGGCTACTCTAGATGGTGTTTTTCCAAAGAAAGTGCTTCCAACATGAGGAATTTCTGTTTTTAAAGCTCAGAGTATGTGTATGAGGCTGATCAATGAAGAGAATACTGTTTGTATTTACAATTGAGGCTGAATTGCCTGGCATTTTCTTAATGACAAAGTTTACATCCTGAAGATTCATGTATCTACTTCTGGAAAAATGTCTAATTTTGGTAAAACACTTAAAATACACTAGGATAGTCCGGGAAGTGACTAGAAACATGTAAGAAACACTTGAAATGCTGTATAATAGAGCCGTGCTATCTTTATGGCCTAGTTCAATGACTGAGATAAGAGGTAAAAAACTCTCAAGTGGGGAGAGTAAGGATGAAGTTTACAATTGCGGCTACTCTAGATGTTGTTTTTCCAAGGAAAGTGCTTTCAAACATTAAGAATTGCTGTTTATAAAGCTCAGAATATGTATGAAGCTGATAAATAAAGAGAATACTGTTTCTATTTACAGGTGATTGTGATTAGACTGGCGTTTTCTTGAATGACTCTTTTGAAACCTTGAAGATTCCTGTGTATTCTTCTAGGAAAACTGTCTACTTTTGGTTAAACGCTTAACATACACCATGATAGTCCCGAGAAATGATTAGAAACATGTAAGAAACCCTTGAAATGCTGGTACATAGAGCCGTTCTATCTTTATGTTCATGTTCAATCACGGATATTAGAGATAGAATGCTGCATAGTGACGAGAGTACAGATAATATTTACCATTCTTGCTACTTTAGATGACATATTTCCGAAGAATGTGCTTTCAAACATTAAGAATTGCTGTTTATAAAGCTCAGAATATGTATGAAGCTGATAAATAAAGAGAATACTGTTTCTATTTACAGGTGATTCTGATTAGACTGGCGTTTTCTGAATGACTCAATTGAAAACTTGAAGATTGCTGTGTATACTTCTAGAAAAACTGTCTACTTTTGGTAAAACGCTTAACATACGCAATGATAGTCCCGAGAAATGATTAGAAACATGTAAGAAACACTTGAAATGCTGGTACATAGAGCCGTTCTATCTTTATGTTTATGTTCAATCACGGATATTAGAGATAGAATGCTGCATAGTGACGAGAGTACAGATAATGTTTACCATTCTGGCTACTTTAGATGACATATTTCTGAAGAATGTGCTTTCAAACATTAAGAATTGCTGTTTATAAAGCTCAGAATATGTAGGAAGCTGATAAATAAAGAGAATACTGTTTCTATTTACACATGATTCTGATTAGACTGGCGTTTTCTGAATGACTCATTTGAAACCTTGAAGATTCCTCTGTACACTTCTAGGAAAACTGTCTACTTTTGGTAAAACGCTTAACATACACCATGATAGTCGCGAGAAATGACTAGAAACATGTAAGAAACAGTTGAAATGCTGGTACATAGAGCCGTTCTATCTTTATGTTTATGTTCAATCACGGATATTAGAGATAAAATGATGCATAGTGACGAGAGTACAGATAATGTTTACCATTCTGGCTACTTTCGATGACATATTTCCGAAGAATGTGCTTTCAAACATTAAGAATTGCTGTTTATAAAGCTCAGAATATGTAGGAAGCTGATAAATAAAGAGAATACTGTTTCTATTTACAGGTGATTGTGATTAGACTGGCGTTTTCTGAATGACTCATTTGAAACCTTGAAGATTCCTGTGAATTCTTCTAGGAAATCTGTCTACTTTTGGTTAAACGCTTAACATACACCATGATAGTCCCGAGAAATGATTAGAAACATGTAAGAAACACTTGAAATCCTGGTACATAGAGCCGTTCTATCTTTATGTTTATGTTCCATCACAGATATTAGAGATAGAATGCTGCATAGTGACGAGAGTACAGATAATATTTACCATTCTTGCTACTTTAGATGACATATTTCCCAAGAATGTGCTTTAAAACATTAAGAATTGCTGTTTATAAAGCTCAGAATATGTAGGAAGCTGATAAATAAAGAGAATACTGTTTCTATTTACAGGTGATTCTGATTAGACTGGCGTTTTCTGAATGACTCAATTGAAAACTTGAAGATTGCTGTGTATACTTCTAGAAAAACTGTCTACTTTTGGTAAAACGCTTAACATACGCAATGATAGTCCCGAGAAATGATTAGAAACATGTAAGAAACCCTTGAAATGCTGGTACATAGAGCCGTTGTATCTTTATGTTTATGTTCAATCACGGATATTAGAGATAGAATGCTGCATCGTGATGAGAGTACAGATAATATTTACAATTCTGGCTACTTTAGATGACATATTTCCCAAGAATGTGCTTTCAAACATTAAGAATTACTGTTTATAAAGCTCAGAATATGTAGGAAGCTGATAAATAAAGAGAATACTGTTTCTATTTACACATGATTCTGATTAGACTGGCGTTTTCTGAATGACTCATTTGAAACCTTGAAGATTCCTCTGTACACTTCTAGGAAAACTGTCTACTTTTGGTAAAACGCTTAACATACACCATGATAGTCGCGAGAAATGACTAGAAACATGTAAGAAACAGTTGAAATGCTGGTACATAGAGCCGTTCTATCTTTATGTTCATGTTCAATCACGGAGATTAGAGATAGAATGCTGCATAGTGATGAGAGTACAGATAATGTTTACAGTTCTGGCTACTTTAGATGATGTATTTCCGAAGAAAGTGCTTTCAAACATTAAGAATTTCCGTTTAAAAAGCTGAGAATATGGGTATGAAGCTGAGAAATAAAGAGATTACTTTTTATATTCACAACTGAGGCCGAATTGCCTGGCGTTTTCTGAATGGCACAATTTAACTCTTGAAGATTCATGTGTATACTTCTGGGAAAAC
The DNA here is from genome assembly GCF_028538775.1 of Myotis yumanensis. Lineage (NCBI taxonomy): Eukaryota > Metazoa > Chordata > Mammalia > Chiroptera > Vespertilionidae > Myotis > Myotis yumanensis. The sequence goes on from NW_027223814.1 coordinate 51,416, forward strand.
TGTCTACTTTTGGTAAAACTCTTAAAATACACAATGATAGTCCCAGAAATGATTAGAGACATGTAAGAAACAGTTTAAATACGGGTAAATAGAGCCGTTCTATCCTGATGGCCTAGTTCAATCACCGAGATTAGAGGTAGAAAACTCTCAAATGAAGAGAGTAATGATAATGTTTACAATTCCGGCTACTCTAGATGGTGTTTTTCCAAAGCAAGTGCTTCCAACATGAGGAATTTCTGTTTTTAAAGCTCAGAGTATCTGTATGAGGCTGATCAATGAAGAGAATACTGTTTGTATTTACAATTGAGGCTGAATTGCCTGGCATTTTCTTAATGACAAAGTTTACATCCTGAAGATTCATGTATCTACTTCTGGAAAAATGTCTAATTTTGGTAAAACTCTTAAAATACACTAGGATAGTCCGGGAAGTCACTAGAAACATGTAAGAAACACTTGAAATGCTGTATAATAGAGCCGTGCTATCTTTATGGCCTAGTTCAATGACTGAGATTAGAGGTAAAAAACTCTCAAGTGAGGAGAGTAAGGATGAAGTTTACAATTGCGGCTACTCTAGATGTTGTTTTTCCAAGGAAAGTGCTTTCAAACATTAAGAATTGCTGTTTATAAAGCTCAGAATATGTATGAAGCTGATAAATAAAGAGAATACTGTTTCTATTTACAGGTGATTGTGATTAGACTGGCGTTTTCTGAATGACTCAATTGAAACCTTGAAGATTGCTGTGTATACTTGTAGGAAAACTGTTTACTTTTGGTAAAACGCTTAACATACGCAATGATAGTCCCGAGAAATGATTAGAAACTTGTAAGAAACACTTGAAAGGCTGGTACATAGAGCCGTTCTATCTTTATGTTTATGTTCAATCACGGATATTAGAGATAGAATGCTGCATAGTGTCGAGAGTACAGATAATGTTTACCATTCTGGCTACTTTAGATGACATATTTCCGAAGAATGTGCTTTCAAACATTAAGAATTGCTGTTTATAAAGCTCAGAATATGTAGGAAGCTGATAAATAAAGAGAATACTGTTTCTATTTACAGGTGATTGTGATTAGACTGGCGTTTTCTGAATGACTCATTTGAAACCTTGAAGATTCCTGTGAATTCTTCTAGGAAAACTGTCTACTTTTGGTTAAACGCTTAACATACACCATGATAGTCCCAAGAAATGATTAGAAACATGTAAGAAACACTTGAAATGCTGGTAGATAGAGCCGTTCTATCTTTATGTTTATGTTCAATCACGGATATTGGAGATAGAATGCTGCATAGTGACGAGAGTACAGATAATATTTACCATTCTGGCTACTTTAGATGACATATTTCCCAAGAATGTGCTTTCAAACATTAAGAATTGCTGTTTATAAAGCTCAGAATATGTAGGAAGCTGATAAATAAAGAGAATACTGTTTCTATTTACACATGATTCTGATTAGACTGGCGTTTTCTGAATGACTCATTTGAAACCTTGAAGATTCCTCTGTACACTTCTAGGAAAACTGTCTACTTTTGGTAAAACGCTTAACATACACCATGATAGTCGCGAGAAATGACTAGAAACATGTAAGAAACAGTTGAAATGCTGGTACATAGAGCCGTTCTATCTTTATGTTCATGTTCAAACACGGAGATTAGAGATAGAATGCTGCATAGTGATGAGAGTACAGATAATGTTTACAGTTCTGGCTACTTTCGATGATGTATTTCCGAAGAAAGTGCTTTCAAACATTAAGAATTTCCGTTTAAAAAGCTGAGAATATGGGTATGAAGCTGAGAAATAAAGAGATTACTTTTTATATTCACAACTGAGGCCGAATTGCCTGGCGTTTTCTGAATGGCACAATTTAACTCTTGAAGATTCATGTGTATACTTCTGGGAAAACTGTCTACTTTTGGTAAAACTCTTAAAATACACAATGATAGTCCCAGAAATGATTAGTGACATGTAAGAAACAGTTTAAATACGGGTAAATAGAGCCGTTCTATCCTGATGGCCTAGTTCAATCACCGACATTAGAGGTAGAAAACTCTCAAAAGAAGAGAGTAATGATAATGTTTACAATTCCGGATACTCTAGATGGTGTTTTTCCAAAGCAAGTGCTTCCAACATGAGGAATTTCTGTTTTTAAAGCTCAGAGTATCTGTATGAGGCTGATCAATGAAGAGAATACTGTTTGTATTTACAATTGAGGCTGAATTGCCTGGCATTTTCTTAATGACAAAGTTTACATCCTGAAGATTCATGTATCTACTTCTGGAAAAATGTCTAATTTTGGTAAAACTCTTAAAATACACTAGGATTGTCCGGGAAGTGACTAGAAACATGTAAGAAACACTTGAAATGATGTATAATAGAGCCGTGCTATCTTTATGGCCTAGTTCAATGACTGAGATTAGAGGTAAAAAACTCTCAAGTGAGGAGAGTAAGGATGAAGTTTACAATTGCGGCTACTCTAGATGTTGTTTTTCCAAGGAAAGTGCTTTCAAACATTAAGAATTGCTGTTTATAAAGCTCAGAATATGTATGAAGCTGATAAATAAAGAGAATACTGTTTCTATTTACAGGTGATTGTGATTAGACTGGCGTTTTCTGAATGACTCTTTTGAAACCTTGAAGAGTCCTGTGTATTCTTCTAGGAAAACTGTCTACTTTTGGTTAAACGCTTAACATACACCATGATAGTCCCGAGAAATGATTAGAAACATGTAAGAAACCCTTGAAATGCAGGTACATAGAGCCGTTGTATCTTTATGTTTATGTTCAATCACGGATATTAGAGATAGAATGCTGCATCGTGATGAGAGTACAGATAATATTTACCATTCTGGCTACTTTAGATGACATATTTCCCAAGAATGTGCTTTCAAACATTAAGAATTACTGTTTATAAAGCTCAGAATATGTAGGAAGCTGATAAATAAAGAGAATACTGTTTCTATTTACACATGATTCTGATTAGACTGGCGTTTTCTGAATGACTCATTTGAAACCTTGAAGATTCCTCTGTACACTTCTAGGAAAACTGTCTACTTTTGGTAAAACGCTTAACATACACCATGATAGTCGCGAGAAATGACTAGAAACATGTAAGAAACAGTTGAAATGCTGGTACATAGAGCCGTTCTATCTTTATGTTCATGTTCAATCACGGAGATTAGAGATAGAATGCTGCATAGTGATGAGAGTACAGATAATGTTTACAGTTCTGGCTACTTTAGATGATGTATTTCCGAAGAAAGTGCTTTCAAACATTAAGAATTTCCGTTTAAAAAGCTGAGAATATGGGTATGAAGCTGAGAAATAAAGAGATTACTTTTTATATTCACAACTGAGGCCGAATTGCCTGGCGTTTTCTGAATGGCACAATTTAACTCTTGAAGATTCATGTGTATACTTCTGGGAAAACTGTCTACTTTTGGTAAAACTCTTAAAATACACAATGATAGTCCCAGAAATGATTAGAGACATGTAAGAAACAGTTTAAATACGGGTAAATAGAGCCGTTCTATCCTGATGGCCTAGTTCAATCCCCGAGATTAGAGGTAGAAAACTCTCAAATGAAGAGAGTAATGATAATGTTTACAATTCCGGCTACTCTAGATGGTGTTTTTCCAAAGCAAGTGCTTCCAACATGAGGAATTTCTGTTTTTAAAGCTCAGAGTATCTGTATGAGGCTGATCAATGAAGAGAATACTGTTTGTATTTACAATTGAGGCTGAATTGCCTGGCATTTTCTTAATGACAAAGTTTACATCCTGAAGATTCATGTATCTACTTCTGGAAAAATGTCTAATTTTGGTAAAACTCTTAAAATACACTAGGATAGTCCGGGAAGTCACTAGAAACATGTAAGAAACACTTGAAATGCTGTATAATAGAGCCGTGCTATCTTTATGGCCTAGTTCAATGACTGAGATTAGAGGTAAAAAACTCTCAAGTGAGGAGAGTAAGGATGAAGTTTACAATTGCGGCTACTCTAGATGTTGTTTTTCCAAGGAAAGTGCTTTCACACATTAAGAATTGCTGTTTATAAAGCTCAGAATATGTATGAAGCTGATAAATAAAGAGAATACTGTTTCTATTTACAGGTGATTGTGATTAGACTGGCGTTTTCTGAATGACTCAATTGAAACCTTGAAGATTGCTGTGTATACTTCTAGGAAAACTGTTTACTTTTGGTAAAACGCTTAACATACGCAATGATAGTCCCGAGAAATGATTAGAAACTTGTAAGAAACACTTGAAAGGCTGGTACATAGAGCCGTTCTATCTTTATGTTTATGTTCAATCACGGATATTAGAGATAGAATGCTGCATAGTGTCAAGAGTACAGATAATGTTTACCATTCTGGCTACTTTAGATGACATATTTCAGAAGAATGTGCTTTCAAACATTAAGAATTGCTGTTTATAAAGCTCAGAATATGTAGGAAGCTGATAAATAAAGAGAATACTGTTTCTATTTACAGGTGATTGTGATTAGACTGGCGTTTTCTGAATGACTCATTTGAAACCTTGAAGATTCCTGTGAATTCTTCTAGGAAAACTGTCTACTTTTGGTTAAACGCTTAACATACACCATGATAGTCCCAAGAAATGATTAGAAACATGTAAGAAACACTTGAAATGCTGGTACATAGAGCCGTTCTATCTTTATGTTCATGTTCATTCACGGAGATTAGAGATAGAATGCTGCATAGTGATGAGAGTACAGATAATGTTTACAGTTCTGGCTACTTTAGATGATGTATTTCCGAAGAAAGTGCTTTCAAACATTAAGAATTTCCGTTTAAAAAGCTGAGAATATGGGTATGAAGCTGAGAAATAAAGAGATTACTTTTTATATTCACAACTGAGGCCGAATTGCCTGGCGTTTTCTGAATGGCACAATTTAACTCTTGAAGATTCATGTGTATACTTCTGGGAAAACTGTCTACTTTTGGTAAAACTCTTAAAATACACAATGATAGTCCCAGAAATGATTAGAGACATGTAAGAAACAGTTTAAATACGGGTAAATAGAGCCGTTCTATCCTGATGGCCTAGTTCAATCACCGAGATTAGAGGTAGAAAACTCTCAAATGAAGAGAATAATGATAATGTTTACAATTCCGGCTACTCTAGATGGTGTTTTTCCAAAGCAAGTGCTTCCAACATGAGGAATTTCTGTTTTTAAAGCTCAGAGTATCTGTATGAGGCTGATCAATGAAGAGAATACTGTTTGTATTTACAATTGAGGCTGAATTGCCTGGCATTTTCTTAATGACAAAGTTTACATCCTGAAGATTCATGTATCTACTTCTGGAAAAATGTCTAATTTTGGTAAAACTCTTAAAATACACTAGGATAGTCCGGGAAGTGACTAGAAACATGTAAGAAACACTTGAAATGATGTATAATAGAGCCGTGCTATCTTTATGGCCTAGTTCAATGACTGAGATTAGAGGTAAAAAACTCTCAAGTGAGGAGAGTAAGGATGAAGTTTACAATTGCGGCTACTCTAGATGTTGTTTTTCCAAGGAAAGTGCTTTCAAACATTAAGAATTGCTGTTTATAAAGCTCAGAATATGTATGAAGCTGATAAATAAAGAGAATACTGTTTCTATTTACACATGATTCTGATTAGACTGGCGTTTTCTGAATGACTCTTTTGAAACCTTGAAGAGTCCTGTGTATTCTTCTAGGAAAACTGTCTACTTTTGGTTAAACGCTTAACATACACCATGATAGTCCCGAGAAATGATTAGAAACATGTAAGAAACCCTTGAAATGCTGGTACATAGAGCCGTTGTATCTTTATGTTTATGTTCAATCACGGATATTAGAGATAGAATGCTGCATAGTGACGAGAGTACAGATAATATTTACCATTCTGGCTACTTTAGATGTCATATTTCCCAAGAATGTGCTTTCAAACATTAAGAATTACTGTTTATAAAGCTCAGAATATGTAGGAAGCTGATAAATAAAGAGAATACTGTTTCTATTTACACATGATTCTGATTAGACTGGCGTTTTCTGAATGACTCATTTGAAACCTTGAAGATTCCTCTGTACACTTCTAGGAAAACTGTCTACTTTTGGTAAAACGCTTAACATACATTATGATAGTCGCGAGAAATGACTAGAAACATGTAAGAAACAGTTGAAATGCTGGTACATAGAGCCGTTCTATCTTTATGTTCATGTTCAATCACGGAGATTAGAGATAGAATGCTGCATAGTGATGAGAGTACAGATAATGTTTACAGTTCTGGCTACTTTAGATGATGTATTTCCGAAGAAAGTGCTTTCAAACATTAAGAATTTCCGTTTAAAAAGCTGAGAATATGGGTATGAAGCTGAGAAATAAAGAGATTACTTTTTATATTCACAACTGAGGCCGAATTGCCTGGCGTTTTCTGAATGGCACAATTTAACTCTTGAAGATTCATGTGTATACTTCTGGGAAAACTGTCTACTTTTGGTAAAACTCTTAAAATACACAATGATAGTCCCAGAAATGATTAGAGACATGTAAGAAACAGTTTAAATACGGGTAAATACAGCCGTTCTATCCTGATGGCCTAGTTCAATCACCGAGATTAGAGGTAGAAAACTCTCAAATGAAGAGAGTAATGATAATGTTTACAATTCCGGCTACTCTAGATGGTGTTTTTCCAAAGCAAGTGCTTCCAACATGAGGAATTTCTGTTTTTAAAGCTCAGAGTATGTGTATGAGGCTGATCAATGAAGAGAATACTGTTTGTATTTACAATTGAGGCTGAATTGCCTGGCATTTTCTTAATGACAAAGTTTACATCCTGAAGATTCATGTATCTACTTCTGGAAAAATGTCTAATTTTGGTAAAACTCTTAAAATACACTAGGATTGTCCGGGAATTGACTAGAAACATGTAAGAAACACTTGAAATGATGTATAATAGAGCCGTGCTATCTTTATGGCCTAGTTCAATGACTGAGATTAGAGGTAAAAAACTCTCAAGTGAGGAGAGTAAGGATGAAGTTTACAATTGCGGCTACTCTAGATGTTGTTTTTCCAAGGAAAGTGCTTTCAAACATTAAGAATTGCTGTTTATAAAGCTCAGAATATGTATGAAGCTGATAAATAAAGAGAATACTGTTTCTATTTACAGGTGATTGTGCTTAGACTGGCGTTTTCTGAATGACTCTTTTGAAACCTTGAAGAGTCCTGTGTATTCTTCTAGGAAAACTGTCTACTTTTGGTTAAACGCTTAACATACACCATGATAGTCCCGAGAAATGATTAGAAACATGTAAGAAACCCTTGAAATGCTGGTACATAGAGCCGTTGTATCTTTATGTTTATGTTCAATCACGGATATTAGAGATAGAATGCTGCATAGTGACGAGAGTACAGATAATATTTACCATTCTGGCTACTTTAGATGACATATTTCCCAAGAATGTGCTTTCAAACATTAAGAATTACTGTTTATAAAGCTCAGAATATGTAGGAAGCTGATAAATAAAGAGAATACTGTTTCTATTTACACATGATTCTGATTAGACTGGCGTTTTCTGAATGACTCATTTGAAACCTTGAAGATTCCTCTGTACACTTCTAGGAAAACTGTCTACTTTTGGTAAAACGCTTAACATACACCATGATAGTCGCGAGAAATGACTAGAAACATGTAAGAAACAGTTGAAATGCTGGTACATAGAGCCGTTCTATCTTTATGTTCATGTTCATTCACGGAGATTAGAGATAGAATGCTGCATAGTGATGAGAGTACAGATAATGTTTACAGTTCTGGCTACTTTAGATGATGTATTTCCGAAGAAAGTGCTTTCAAACATTAAGAATTTCCGTTTAAAAAGCTGAGAATATGGGTATGAAGCTGAGAAATAAAGAGATTACTTTTTATATTCACAACTGAGGCCGAATTGCCTGGCGTTTTCTGAATGGCACAATTTAACTCTTGAAGATTCATGTGTATACTTCTGGGAAAACTGTCTACTTTTGGTAAAACTCTTAAAATACACAATGATAGTCCCAGAAATGATTAGAGACATGTAAGAAACAGTTTAAATACGGGTAAATAGAGCCGTTCTATCCTGATGGCCTAGTTCAATCACCGAGATTAGAGGTAGAAAACTCTCAAATGAAGAGAATAATGATAATGTTTACAATTCCGGCTACTCTAGATGGTGTTTTTCCAAAGCAAGTGCTTCCAACATGAGGAATTTCTGTTTTTAAAGCTCAGAGTATCTGTATGAGGCTGATCAATGAAGAGAATACTGTTTGTATTTACAATTGAGGCTGAATTGCCTGGCATTTTCTTAATGACAAAGTTTACATCCTGAAGATTCATGTATCTACTTCTGGAAAAATGTCTAATTTTGGTAAAACTCTTAAAATACACTAGGATAGTCCGGGAAGTGACTAGAAACATGTAAGAAACACTTGAAATGATGTATAATAGAGCCGTGCTATCTTTATGGCCTAGTTCAATGACTGAGATTAGAGGTAAAAAACTCTCAAGTGAGGAGAGTAAGGATGAAGTTTACAATTGCGGCTACTCTAGATGTTGTTTTTCCAAGGAAAGTGCTTTCAAACATTAAGAATTGCTGTTTATAAAGCTCAGAATATGTATGAAGCTGATAAATAAAGAGAATACTGTTTCTATTTACACATGATTGTGATTAGACTGGCGTTTTCTGAATGACTCTTTTGAAACCTTGAAGAGTCCTGTGTATTCTTCTAGGAAAACTGTCTACTTTTGGTTAAACGCTTAACATACACCATGATAGTCCCGAGAAATGATTAGAAACATGTAAGAAACCCTTGAAATGCAGGTACATAGAGCCGTTGTATCTTTATGTTTATGTTCAATCACGGATATTAGAGATAGAATGCTGCATAGTGACGAGAGTACAGATAATATTTACCATTCTGGCTACTTTAGATGACATATTTCCCAAGAATGTGCTTTCAAACATTAAGAATTACTGTTTATAAAGCTCAGAATATGTAGGAAGCTGATAAATAAAGAGAATACTGTTTCTATTTACACATGATTCTGATTAGACTGGCGTTTTCTGAATGACTCATTTGAAACCTTGAAGATTCCTCTGTACACTTCTCGGAAAACTGTCTACTTTTGGTAAAACGCTTAACATACACCATGATAGTCGCGAGAAATGACTAGAAACATGTAAGAAACAGTTGAAATGCTGGTACATAGAGCCGTTCTATCTTTATGTTCATGTTCAATCACGGAGATTAGAGATAGAATGCTGCATAGTGATGAGAGTACAGATAATGTTTACAGTTCTGGCTACTTTAGATGATGTATTTCCGAAGAAAGTGCTTTCAAACATTAAGAATTTCCGTTTAAAAAGCTGAGAATATGGGTATGAAGCTGAGAAATAAAGAGATTACTTTTTATATTCACAACTGAGGCCGAATTGCCTGGCGTTTTCTGAATGGCACAATTTAACTCTTGAAGATTCATGTGTATACTTCTGGGAAAACTGTCTACTTTTGGTAAAACTCTTAAAATACACAATGATAGTCCCAGAAATGATTAGAGACATGTAAGAAACAGTTTAAATACGGGTAAATAGAGCCGTTCTATCCTGCTGGCCTAGTTCAATCACCGAGATTAGAGGTAGAAAACTCTCAAATGAAGAGAGTAATGATAATGTTTACAATTCCGGCTACTCTAGATGGTGTTTTTCCAAAGAAAGTGCTTCCAACATGAGGAATTTCTGTTTTTAAAGCTCAGAGTATCTGTATGAGGCTGATCAATGAAGAGAATACTGTTTGTATTTACAATTGAGGCTGAATTGCCTGGCATTTTCTTAATGACAAAGTTTACATCCTGAAGATTCATGTATCTACTTCTGGAAAAATGTCTAATTTTGGTAAAACTCTTAAAATACACTAGGATAGTCCGGGAAGTGACTAGAAACATGTAAGAAACACTTGAAATGATGTATAATAGAGCCGTGCTATCTTTATGGCCTAGTTCAATGACTGAGATTAGAGGTAAAAAACTCTCAAGTGAGGAGAGTAAGGATGAAGTTTACAATTGCGGCTACTCTAGATGTTGTTTTTCCAAGGAAAGTGCTTTCAAACATTAAGAATTGCTGTTTATAAAGCTCAGAATATGTATGAAGCTGATAAATAAAGAGAATACTGTTTCTATTTACAGGTGATTGTGATTAGACTGGCGTTTTCTGAATGACTCTTTTGAAACCTTGAAGAGTCCTGTGTATTCTTCTAGGAAAACTGTCTACTTTTGGTTAAACGCTTAACATACACCATGATAGTCCCGAGAAATGATTAGAAACATGTAAGAAACCCTTGAAATGCTGGTACATAGAGCCGTTGTATCTTTATGTTTATGTTCAATCACGGATATTAGAGATAGAATGCTGCATAGTGACGAGAGTACAGATAATATTTACCATTCTGGCTACTTTAGATGACATATTTCCCAAGAATGTGCTTTCAAACATTAAGAATTACTGTTTATAAAGCTCAGAATATGTAGGAAGCTGATAAATAAAGAGAATACTGTTTCTATTTACACATGATTCTGATTAGACTGGCGTTTTCTGAATGACTCATTTGAAACCTTGAAGATTCCTCTGTACACTTCTAGGAAAACTGTCTACTTTTGGTAAAACGCTTAACATACACCATGATAGTCGCGAGAAATGACTAGAAACATGTAAGAAACAGTTGAAATGCTGGTACATAGAGCCGTTCTATCTTTATGTTCATGTTCAATCACGGAGATTAGAGATAGAATGCTGCATAGTGATGAGAGTACAGATAATGTTTACAGTTCGGGCTACTTTAGATGATGTATTTCCGAAGAAAGTGCTTTCAAACATTAAGAATTTCCGTTTAAAAAGCTGAGAATATGGGTATGAAGCTGAGAAATAAAGAGATTACTTTTTATATTCACAACTGAGGCCGAATTGCCTGGCGTTTTCTGAATGGCACAATTTAACTCTTGAAGATTCATGTGTATACTTCTGGGAAAACTGTCTACTTTTGGTAAAACTCTTAAAATACACAATGATAGTCCCAGAAATGATTAGAGACATGTAAGAAACAGTTTAAATACGGGTAAATAGAGCCGTTCTATCCTGATGGCCTAGTTCAATCACCGAGATTAGAGGTAGAAAACTCTCAAATGAAGAGAGTAATGATAATGTTTACAATTCCGGCTACTCTAGATGGTGTTTTTCGAAAGCAAGTGCTTCCAACATGAGGAATTTCTGTTTTTAAAGCTCAGAGTATCTGTATGAGGCTGATCAATGAAGAGAATACTGTTTGTATTTACAATTGAGGCTGAATTGCCTGGCATTTTCTTAATGACAAAGTTTACATCCTGAAGATTCATGTATCTACTTCTGGAAAAATGTCTAATTTTGGTAAAACTCTTAAAATACACTAGGATAGTCCGGGAAGTGACTAGAAACATGTAAGAAACACTTGAAATGATGTATAATAGAGCCGTGCTATCATTATGGCCTAGTTCAATGACTGAGATTAGAGGTAAAAAACTCGCAAGTGAGGAGAGTAAGGATGAAGTTTACATTTCGGCTACTCTAGATGTGGTTTTTCCAAGGAAAGTGCTTTCACACATTAAGAATTGCTGTTTATAAAGCTCAGAATATGTATGAAGCTGATAAATAAAGAGAATACTGTTTCTATTTACAGGTGATTCTGATTAGACTGGCGTTTTCTGAATGACTCATTTGAAACCTTGAAGATTCCTCTGTACACTTCTAGGAAAACTGTCTACTTTTGGTAAAACGCTTAACATACACCATGATAGTCGCGAGAAATGACTAGAAACATGTAAGAAACAGTTGAAATGCTGGTACATAGAGCCGTTCTATCTTTATGTTTATGTTCAATCACGGATATTGGAGATAGAATGCTGCATAGTGACGAGAGTACAGATAATATTTACCATTCTGGCTACTTTAGATGATGTATTTCCGAAGAAAGTGCTTTCAAACATTAAGAATTTCCGTTTAAAAAGCTGAGAATATGGGTATGAAGCTGAGAAATAAAGAGATTACTTTTTATATTCACAACTGAGGCCGAATTGCCTGGCGTTTTCTGAATGGCACAATTTAACTCTTGAAGATTCATGTGTATACTTCTGGGAAAACTGTCTACTTTTGGTAAAACTCTTAAAATACACAATGATAGTCCCAGAAATGATTAGAGACATGTAAGAAACAGTTTAAATACGGGTAAATAGAGCCGTTCTATCCTGATGGCCTAGTTCAATCACCGAGATTAGAGGTAGAAAACTCTCAAATGAAGAGAGTAATGATAATGTTTACAATTCCGGCTACTCTAGATGGTGTTTTTCCAAAGCAAGTGCTTCCAACATGAGGAATTTCTGTTTTTAAAGCTCAGAGTATGTGTATGAGGCTGATCAATGAAGAGAATACTGTTTGTATTTACAATTGAGGCTGAATTGCCTGGCATTTTCTTAATGACAAAGTTTACATCCTGAAGATTCATGTATCTACTTCTGGAAAAATGTCTAATTTTGGTAAAACTCTTAAAATACACTAGGATAGTCCGGGAAGTGACTAGAAACATGTAAGAAACACTTGAAATGCTGTATAATAGAGCCGTGCTATCTTTATGGCCTAGTTCAATGACTGAGATTAGAGGTAAAAAACTCTCAAGTGAGGAGAGTAAGGATGAAGTTTACAATTGCGGCTACTCTAGATGTTGTTTTTCCAAGGAAAGTGCTTTCAAACATTAAGAATTGCTGTTTATAAAGCTCAGAATATGTATGAAGCTGATAAATAAAGAGAATACTGTTTCTATTTACAGGTGATTCTGATTAGACTGGCGTTTTCTGAATGACTCAATTGAAACCTTGAAGATTGCTGTGTATACTTCTAGAAAAACTGTCTACTTATGGTAAAACGCTTAACATACGCAATGATAGTCCCAAGAAATGATTAGAAACATGTAAGAAACACTTGAAAGGCTGGTACATAGAGCCGTTCTATCTTTATGTTTATGTTCAATCACGGATATTAAAGATAGAATGCTGCATAGTGACGAGAGTACAGATAATGTTTACCATTCTGGCTACTTTAGATGACATATGTCAGAAGAATGTGCTTTCAAACATTACGAATTGCTGTTTATAAAGCTCAGAATATGTAGGAAGCTGATAAATAAAGAGAATACTGTTTCTATTTACAGGTGATTGTGATTAGACTGGCGCTTTCTGAATGACTCATTTGCAACCTTGAAGATTCCTCTGTATACTTCTAGGAAAACTGTCTACTTTTGGTAAAACGCTTAACATACACCATGATAGTCGGAGAAATGACTAGAAACATGTAAGAAACAGTTGAAATGCTGGTACATAGAGCCGTTCTATCTTTATGTTCATGTTCAATCACGGAGATTAGATATAGAATGCTGCATGGTGACGAGAGTACAGATAATGTTTACCATTCTGGCTACTTTAGATGATGTATTTCCGAAGAAAGTGCTTTCAAACATTAAGAATTTCCGTTTAAAAAGCTGAGAATATGGGTATGAAGCTGAGAAATGAAGAGAATACTTTTTATATTCACAACTGAGGCCGAATTGCCTGGCGTTTTCTGAATGGCACAATTTAACTCTTGAAGATTCATGTGTATACTTCTGGGAAAACTGTCTACTTTTGGTAAAACTCTTAAAATACACAATGATAGTCCCAGAAATGATTAGAGACATGTAAGAAACAGTTCAAATACGGGTAAATAGAGCCGTTCTATCCTGATGGCCTAGTTCAATCACCGAGATTAGAGGTAGAAAACTCTCAAATGAAGAGAGTAATGATAATGTTTACAATTCCGGCTACTCTAGATGGTGTTTTTCCAAAGAAAGTGCTTCCAACATGAGGAATTTCTGTTTTTAAAGCTAAGAGTATGTGTATGAGGCTGATCAATGAAGAGAGTACTGTTTGTATTTACAATTGAGGGTGAATTGCCTGGCATTTTCTTAATGACAAAGTTTACATCCTGAAGATTCATGTATCTACTTCTGGAAAAATGTCTAATTTTGGTAAAACTCTTAAAATACACTAGGATAGTCCGGGAAGTGACTAGAAACATGTAAGAAACACTTGAAATGCTGTATAATAGAGCCGTGCTATCTTTATGGCCTAGTTCAATGACTGAGATTAGAGGTAGAAAACTCTCAAGTGAGGAGAGTAAGGATGAAGTTTACAATTTCGGCTACTCTAGATGTTGTTTTTCCAAGGAAAGTGCTTTCAAACATTAAGAATTGCTGTTTATAAAGCTCAGAATATGTATGAAGCTGATAAATAAAGAGAATACTGTTTCTATTTACAGGTGATTCTGATTAGACTGGCGATTTCTGAATGACTCAATTGAAACCTTGAAGATTGCTGTGTATACTTCTAGAAAAACTGTCTACTTTTGGTAAAAGGCTTAACATACGCAATGATAGTCCCGAGAAATGATTAGAAACTTGTAAGAAACACTTGAAAGGCTGGTACATAGAGCCGTTCTATCTTTATGTTTATGTTCAATCACGGATATTAGAGATAGAATGCTGCATAGTGATGAGAGTACAGATAATGTTTACCATTCTGGCTACTTTAGATGACATATTTCCGAAGAATGTGCTTTCAAACATTAAGAATTGCTGTTTATAAAGCTCAGAATATGTAGGAAGCTGATAAATAAAGAGAATACTGTTTCTATTTACAGGTGATTGTGATTAGACTGGCGTTTTCTGAATGACTCTTTTGCAACTTTGAAGATTCCTCTGTATACTTCTAGGAAACCTGTCTACTTTTGGTAAAACGCTTAACATACACCACGATAGTCGCGAGAAATGACTAGAAACATGTAAGAAACAGTTGAAATGCTGGTACATAGAGCCGTTCTATCTTTATGTTCATGTTCAATCACGGAGATTAGAGATAGTATGCTGCATGGTGACGAGAGTACAGATAATGTTTACCATTTTGGCTACTTTAGATGATGTATTTCCGAAGAAAGTGCTTTCAAACATTAAGAATTTCCGTTTAAAAAGCTGAGAATATGGGTAAGAAGCTGAGAAATTAAGAGAATACTTTTTATATTCACAACTGAGGCCGAATTGCCTGGCGTTTTCTGAATGGCACAATTTTACTCTTGAAGATTCATGTGTATACTTCTGGGAAAACTGTCTACTTTTGGTAAAACTCTTAAAATACACAATGATAGTCCCAGAAATGATTAGAGACATGTAAGAAACAGTTTAAATACGGGTAAATAGAGCCGTTCTATCCTGATGGCCTAGTTCAATCACCGAGATTAGAGGTAGAAACTCTCAAATGAAGAGGGTAATGATAATGTTTACAATTCCGGCAACTCTAGATGGTGTTTTTCCAAAGAAAGTGCTTCCAACATGAGGAATTTCTGTTTTTAAAGCTCAGAGTATGTGTATGAGGCTGATCAATGAAGAGAATACTGTTTGTATTTACAATTGAGGCTGAATTGCCTCGCATTTTCTTAATGACAAAGTTTACATCCTGAAGATTCATGTATCTACTTCTGGAAAAATGTCTAATTTTGGTAAAACTCTTAAAATACACTAGGATAGTCCGGGAAGTGACAAGAAACATGTAAGAAACACTTGAAATGCTGTATAATAGAGCCGTGCTATCTTTATGGCCTAGTTCAATGACTGAGATTAGAGGTAAAAAACTCTCAAGTGAGGAGAGTAAGGATGAAGTTTACAATTGCGGCTACTCTAGATGTTGTTTTTCCAAGGAAAGTGCTTTCAAACATTAAGAATTGCTGTTTATAATGCTCAGAATATGTATGAAGCTGATAAATAAAGAGAATACTGTTTCTATTTACAGGTGATTGTGAATAGACTGGCGTTTTCTGAATGACTCTTTTGAAACCTTGAAGAGTCCTGTGTATTCTTCTAGGAAAACTGTCTACTTTTGGTTAAACGCTTAACATACACCATGATAGTCCCGAGATATGATTAGAAACATGTAAGAAACCCTTGAAATGCTGGTACATAGAGTCGTTGTATCTTTATGTTTATGTTCAATCACGGATATTAGAGATAGAATGCTGCATAGTGACGAGAGTACAGATAATGTTTACCATTCTGGCTACTTTAGATGACATATTTCCGAAGAATGTGCTTTCACACATTAAGAATTGCTGTTTATAAAGCTCAGAATATGTAGGAAGCTGATAAATAAAGAGAATTCTGTTCCTATTTACAGGTGATTGTGATTAGACTGGCGTTTTCTGAATGACTCATTTGCAACTTTGAAGATTCCTCTGTATACTTCTGGGAAAACTGTCTACTTTTGGTAAAACGCTTAACATACACCACGATAGTCGCGAGAAATGACTAGAAACATGTAAGAAACAGTTGAAATGCTGGTACATAGAGCCGTTATATCTTTATGTTCATGTTCAATCACGGAGATTAGAGATAGAATGCTGCATGGTGACGAGAGTACAGATAATGTTTACCATTCTGGCTACTTTAGATGATGTATTTCCGAACAAAGTGCTTTCAAACATTAAGAATTTCCGTTTAAAAAGCTGAGAATATGGGTATGAAGCTGAGAAATGAAGAGAATACTTTTTATATTCACAACTGAGGCCGAATTGCCTGGCGTTTTCTGAATGGCACAATTGAAGATTCATGTGTATACTTCTGGGAAAACTGTCTATTTTTGGTAAAACTCTTAAAATACACAATGATAGTCCCAGAAATGATTAGAGACATGTAAGAAACAGTTTAAATACGGGTAAATAGAGCCGTTCTATCCTGATGGCCTAGTTCAATCACCGAGATTAGAGGTAGAAAACTCTCAAATGAAGAGAGTAATGATAATGTTTACAATTCCGGCTACTCTAGATGGTGTTTTTCCAAAGAAAGTGCTTCCAACATGAGGAATTTCTGTTTTTAAAGCTCAGAGTATGTGTATGAGGCTGATCAATGAAGAGAATACTGTTTGTATTTACAATTGAGGCAGAATTGCCTGGCATTTTCTTAATGACAAAGTTTACATCCTGAAGATTCATGTATCTACTTCTGGAAAAATGTCTAATTTTGGTAAAACTCTTAAAATACACTAGGATAGTCCGGGAAGTGACTAGAAACATGTAAGAAACACTTGAAATGCTGTATAATAGAGCCGTGCTATCTTTATGGCCTAAATCAATGACTGAGATTAGAGGTAAAAAACTCTCAAGTGAGGAGAGTAAGGATGAAGTTTACAATTGCGGCTACCCTAGATGTTGTTTTTCCAAGGAAAGTGCTTTCAAACATTAAGAATTGCTGTTTATAAAGCTCAGAATATGTATGAAGCTGATAAATAAAGAGAATACTGTTTCTATTTACAGGTGATTCTGATTAGACTGGCGTTTTCTGAATGACTCAATTGAAACCTTGAAGATTGCTGTGTATACTTCTAGAAAAACTGTCTACTTTTGGTAAAAGGCTTAACATACGCAATGATAGTCCCGAGAAATGATTAGAAACTTGTAAGAAACACTTGAAAGGCTGGTACATAGAGCCGTTCTATCTTTATGTTTATGTTCAATCACGGATATTAGAGATAGAATGCTGCATAGTGACGAGAGTACAGATATTGTTTACCATTCTGGCTACTTTAGATGACATATTTCCGAAGAATGTGCTTTCAAACATTAAGAATTGCTGTTTATAAAGCTCAGAATATGTAGGAAGCTGAGAAATAAAGAGAATACTGTTTCTATTTACAGGTGATTGTGATTAGACTGGCGTTTTCTGAATGACTCTTTTGCAACTTTGAAGATTCCTCTGTATACTTCTAGGAAACCTGTCTACTTTTGGTAAAACGCTTAACATACACCACGATAGTCGCGAGAAATGACTAGAAACATGTAAGAAACAGTTGAAATGCTGGTACATAGAGCCGTTCTATCTTTATGTTCATGTTCAATCACGGAGATTAGAGATAGAATGCTGCATGGTGACGAGAGTACAGATAATGTTTACCATTTTGGCTACTTTAGATGATGTATTTCCGAAGAAAGTGCTTTCAAACATTAAGAATTTCCGTTTAAAAAGCTGAGAATATGGGTAAGAAGCTGAGAAATTAAGAGAATACTTTTTATATTCACAACTGAGGCCGAATTGCCTGGCGTTTTCTGAATGGCACAATTTTACTCTTGAAGATTCATGTGTATACTTCTGGGAAAACTGTCTACTTTTGGTAAAACTCTTAAAATACACAATGATAGTCCCAGAAATGATTAGAGACATGTAAGAAACAGTTTAAATACGGGTAAATAGAGCCGTTCTATCCTGATGGCCTAGTTCAATCACCGAGATTAGAGGTAGAAACTCTCAAATGAAGAGGGTAATGATAATGTTTACAATTCCGGCAACTCTAGATGGTGTTTTTCCAAAGAAAGTTTTCCAACATGAGGAATTTCTGTTTTTAAAGCTCAGAGTATGTGTATGAGGCTGATCAATGAAGAGAATACTGTTTGTATTTACAATTGAGGCTGAATTGCCTCGCATTTTCTTAATGACAAAGTTTACATCCTGAAGATTCATGTATCTACTTCTGGAAAAATGTCTAATTTTGGTAAAACTCTTAAAATACACTAGGATAGTCCGGGAAGTGACAAGAAACATGTAAGAAACACTTGAAATGCTGTATAATAGAGCCGTGCTATCTTTATGGCCTAGTTCAATGACTGAGATTAGAGGTAAAAAACTCTCAAGTGAGGAGAGTAAGGATGAAGTTTACAATTGCGGCTACTCTAGATGTTGTTTTTCCAAGGAAAGTGCTTTCAAACATTAAGAATTGCTGTTTATAAAGCTCAGAATATGTAGGAAGCTGATAAATAAAGAGAATACTGTTTCTATTTACAGGTGATTCTGATTAGACTGGCGTTTTCTGAATGACTCATTTGAAACCTTGAAGATTCCTGTGTATACTTCTAAGAAAACTGTCTACTTTTGGTAAAACGCTTGACGTACACCATGATAGTCGCGAGAAATGACTAGAAACATGTAAGAAACAGTTGAAATGCTGGTACATAGAGCCGTTCTATCTTTATGTTTATGTTCAATCACGGATATTAGAGATAGAATGCTGCATAGTGACGAGAGTACAGATATTGTTTACCATTCTGGCTACTTTAGATGACATATTTCCGAAGAATGTGCTTTCAAACATTAAGAATTGCTGTTTATAAAGCTCAGAATATGTAGGAAGCTGAGAAATAAAGAGAATACTGTTTCTATTTACAGGTGATTGTGATTAGACTGGCGTTTTCTGAATGACTCATTTGCAACCTTGAAGATTCCTCTGTATACTTCTAGGAAAACTGTCTACTTTTGGTAAAACGCTTAACATACACCATGATAGTCGCGAGAAATGACTAGAAACATGTAAGAAACAGTTGAAATGCTGGTACATAGAGCCGTTCTATCTTTATGTTCATGTTCAATCACGGAGATTAGAGATAGAATGCTGCATAGTGATGAGAGTACAGATAATGTTTACAGTTCTGGCTACTTTAGATGATGTATTTCCGAAGAAAGTGCTTTCAAACATTAAGAATTTCCGTTTAAAAAGCTGAGAATATGGGTATGAAGCTGAGAAATAAAGAGATTACTTTTTATATTCACAACTGAGGCTGAATTGCCTGGCGTTTTCTGAATGGCACAATTTAACTCTTGCAGATTCATGTGTATACTTCTGGGAAAACTGTCTACTTTTGGTAAAACTCTTAAAATACACAATGATAGTCCCAGAAATGATTAGAGACATGTAAGAAACAGTTTAAATACGGGTAAATACAGCCGTTCTATCCTGATGGCCTAGTTCAATCACCGAGATTAGAGGTAGAAAACTCTCAAATGAAGAGAGTAATGATAATGTTTACAATTCCGGCTACTCTAGATGGTGTTTTTCCAAAGCAAGTGCTTCCAACATGAGGAATTTCTGTTTTTAAAGCTCAGAGAATCTGTATGAGGCTGATCAATGAAGAGAATACTGTTTGTATTTACAATTGAGGCTGAATTGCCTGGCATTTTCTTAATGACAAAGTTTACATCCTGAAGATTCATGTATCTACTTCTGGAAAAATGTCTAATTTTGGTAAAACTCTTAAAATACACTAGGATAGTCCGGGAAGTGACTAGAAACATGTAAGAAACACTTGAAATGATGTATAAAGAGCCGTGCTATCTTTATGGCCTAGTTCAATGACTGAGATTAGAGGTAAAAAACTCTCAAGTGAGGAGAGTAAGGATGAAGTTTACAATTGCGGCTACTCTAGATGTTGTTTTTCCAAGGAAAGTGCTTTCAAACATTAAGAATTGCAGTTTATAATGCTCAGAATATGTATGAAGCTGATAAATAAAGAGAATACTGTTTCTATTTACAGGTGATTGTGATTAGACTGGCGTTTTCTGAATGACTCTTTTGAAACCTTGAAGAGTCCTGTGTATTCTTCTAGGAAAACTGTCTACTTTTGGTTAAACGCTTAACATACACCATGATAGTCCCGAGATATGATTAGAAACATGTAAGAAACCCTTGAAATGCTGGTACATAGAGTCGTTGTATCTTTATGTTTATGTTCAATCACGGATATTAGAGATAGAATGCTGCATAGTGACGAGAGTACAGATAATATTTACCATTCTGGCTACTTTAGATGACATATTTCCCAAGAATGTGCTTTCAAACATTAAGAATTACTGTTTATAAAGCTCAGAATATGTAGGAATCTGATAAATAAAGAGAATACTGTTTCTATTTACAGATGATTCTGATTAGACTGGCGTTTTCTGAATGACTCTTTTGAAACCTTGAAGAGTCCTGTGTATTCTTCTAGGAAAACTGTCTACTTTTGGTAAAACGCTTAACATACGCAATGATAGTCCCGAGAAATGATTAGAAACATGTAAGAAACCCTTGAAATGCTGGTACATAGAGCCGTTGTATCTTTATGTTTATGTTCAATCACGGATATTAGAGAAAGAATGCTGCATAGTGACGAGAGTACAGATAATATTTACCATTCTGGCTACTTTAGATGACATATTTCCGAAGAATGTGCTTTCAAACATTAAGAATTACTGTTTATAAAGCTCAGAATATGTAGGAAGCTGATAAATAAAGAGAATACTGTTTCTATTTACACATGATTCTGATTAGACTGGGGTTTTCTGAATGACTCATTTGAAACCTTGAAGATTCCTCTGTACACTTCTAGGAGAACTGTCTACTTTTGGTAAAACGCTTAACATACACCATGATAGTCGCGAGAAATGACTAGAAACATGTAAGAAACAGTTGAAATGCTGGTACATAGAGCCGTTCTATCTTTATGTTCATGTTCAATCACGGAGATTAGAGATAGAATGCTGCATAGTGATGAGAGTACAGATAATGTTTACAGTTCTGGCTACTTTAGATGATGTATTTCCGAAGAAAGTGCTTTCAAACATTAAGAATTTCCGTTTAAAAAGCTGAGAATATGGGTATGAAGCTGAGAAATAAAGAGATTACTTTTTATATTCACAACTGAGGCCCAATTGCCTGGCGTTTTCTGAATGGCACAATTTAACTCTTGAAGATTCATGTGTATACTTCTGGGAAAACTGTCTACTTTTGGTAAAACTCTTAAAATACACAATGATAGTCCCAGAAATGATTAGAGACATGTAAGAAACAGTTTAAATACGGGTAAATAGAGCCGTTTTATCCTGATGGCCTAGTTCAATCACCGAGATTAGAGGTAGAAAACTCTCAAATGAAGAGAGTAATGATAATGTTTACAATTCCGGCTACTCTAGATGGTGTTTTTCCAAAGCAAGTGCTTCCAACATGAGGAATTTCTGTTTTTAAAGCTCAGAGTATCTGTATGAGGCTGATCAATGAAGAGAATACTGTTTGTATTTACAATTGAGGCTGAATTGCCTGGCATTTTCTTAATGACAAAGTTTACATCCTGAAGATTCATGTATCTACTTCTGGAAAAATGTCTAATTTTGGTAAAACTCTTAAAATACACTAGGATAGTCCGGGAAGTGACTAGAAACATGTAAGAAACACTTGAAATGATGTATAATAGAGCCGTGCTATCATTATGGCCTAGTTCAATGACTGAGATTAGAGGTAAAAAACTCGCAAGTGAGGAGAGTAAGGATGAAGTTTACATTGCGGCTACTCTAGATGTGGTTTTTCCAAGGAAAGTGCTTTCAAACATTAAGAATTGCTGTTTATAAAGCTCAGAATATGTATGAAGCTGATAAATAAAGAGAATACTGTTTCTATTTACAGGTGATTCTGATTAGACTGGCGTTTTCTGAATGACTCAATTGAAAACTTGAAGATTGCTGTGTATACTTCTAGAAAAACTGTTTACTTTTGGTAAAACGCTTAACATACGCAATGATAGTCCCGAGAAATGATTAGAAACATGTAAGAAACACTTGAAATGCTGGTACATAGAGCCGTTCTATCTTTATGTTTATGTTCAATCACGGATATTAGAGATAGAATGCTGCATAGTGACGAGAGTACAGATAATGTTTACTATTCTGGCTACTTTCGATGACATATTTCCGAAGAATGTGCTTTCAAACATTAAGAATTGCTGTTTATAAAGCTCAGAATATGTAGGAAGCTGATAAATAAAGAGAATACTGTTTCTATTTACAGGTGATTGTGATTAGACTGGCGTTTTCTGAATGACTCATTTGAAACCTTGAAGATTCCTGTGAATTCTTCAAGGAAAACTGTCTACTTTTGGTTAAACGCTTAACATACACCATGATAGTCCCGAGAAATGATTAGAAACATGTAAGAAACACTTGAAATCCTGGTACATAGAGCCGTTCTATCTTTATGTTTATGTTCAATCACGGATATTAGAGATAGAATGCTGCATAGTGACGAGAGTACAGATAATATTTACCATTCTTGCTACTTTAGATGACATATTTCCGAAGAATGTGCTTTCAAACATTAAGAATTGCTGTTTATAAAGCTCAAAATATGTAGGAAGCTGATAAATAAAGAGAATACTGTTTCTATTTACACATGATTCTGATTAGACTGGCGTTTTCTGAATGACTCATTTGAAACCGTGAAGATTCCTCTGTACACTTCTAGGAGAACTGTCTACTTTTGGTAAAACGCTTAACATACACCATGATAGTCGCCAGAAATGACTAGAAACATGTAAGAAACAGTTGAAATGCTGGTACATAGAGCCGTTCTATCTTTATGTTCATGTTCAATCACGGAGATTAGAGATAGAATGCTGCATAGTGATGAGAGTACAGATAATGTTTACAGTTCTGGCTACTTTAGATGATGTATTTCCGAAGAAAGTGCTTTCAAACATTAAGAATTTCCGTTTAAAAAGCTGAGAATATGGGTATGAAGCTGAGAAATAAAGAGATTACTTTTTATATTCACAACTGAGGCCGAATTGCCTGGCGTTTTCTGAATGGCACAATTTAACTCTTGAAGATTCATGTGTATACTTCTGGGAAAACTGTCTACTTTTGGTAAAACTCTTAAAATACACAATGATAGTCCCAGAAATGATTAGAGACATGTAAGAAACAGTTTAAATACGGGTAAATAGAGCCATACTATCCTGATGGCCTAGTTCAATCACCGAGATTAGAGGTAGAAAACTCTCAAATGAAGAGAGTAATGATAATGTTTACAATTCCGGCTACTCTAGATGGTGTTTTTCCAAAGCAAGTGCTTCCAACATGAGGAATTTCTGTTTTTAAAGCTCAGAGTATCTGTATGAGGCTGATCAATGAAGAGAATACTGTTTGTATTTACAATTGAGGCTGAATTGCCTGGCATTTTCTTAATGACAAAGTTTACATCCTGAAGATTCATGTATCTACTTCTGGAAAAATGTCTAATTTTGGTAAAACTCTTAAAATACACTAGGATAGTCCGGGAAGTGACTAGAAACATGTAAGAAACACTTGAAATGATGTATAATAGAGCCGTGCTATCATTATGGCCTAGTTCAATGACTGAGATTAGAGGTAAAAAACTCGCAAGTGAGGAGAGTAAGGATGAAGTTTACATTGCGGCTACTCTAGATGTGGTTTTTCCAAGGAAAGTGCTTTCAAACATTAAGAATTGCTGTTTATAAAGCTCAGAATATGTATGAAGCTGATAAATAAAGAGAATACTGTTTCTATTTACAGGTGATTCTGATTAGACTGGCGTTTTCTGAATGACTCAATTGAAAACTTGAAGATTGCTGTGTATACTTGTAGAAAAACTGTTTACTTTTGGTAAAACGCTTAACATACGCAATGATAGTCCCGAGAAATGATTAGAAACATGTAAGAAACACTTGAAATGCTGGTACATAGAGCCGTTCTATCTTTATGTTTATGTTCAATCACGGATATTAGAGATAGAATGCTGCATAGTGACGAGAGTACAGATAATGTTTACTATTCTGGCTACTTTCGATGACATATTTCCGAAGAATGTGCTTTCAAACATTAAGAATTGCTGTTTATAAAGCTCAGAATATGTAGGAAGCTGATAAATAGAGAGAATACTGTTTCTATTTACAGGTGATTGTGATTAGACTGGCGTTTTCTGAATGACTCATTTGAAACCTTGAAGATTCCTGTGAATTCTTCAAGGAAAACTGTCTACTTTTGGTTAAACGCTTAACATACACCATGATAGTCCCGAGAAATGATTAGAAACATGTAAGAAACACTTGAAATCCTGGTACATAGAGCCGTTCTATCTTTATGTTTATGTTCAATCACGGATATTAGAGATAGAATGCTGCATAGTGACGAGACTACAGATAATATTTACCATTCTTGCTACTTTAGATGACATATTTCCCAAGAATGTGCTTTAAAACATTAAGAATTGCTGTTTATAAAGCTCAGAATATGTAGGAAGCTGATAAATAAAGAGAATACTGTTTCTATTTACACATGATTCTGATTAGACTGGCGTTTTCTGAATGACTCATTTGAAACCTTGAAGATTCCTCTGTACACTTCAAGGAAAACTGTCTACTTTTGGTAAAACGCTTAACATACACCATGATAGTCGCGAGAAATGACTAGAAACATGTAAGAAACAGTTGAAATGCTGGTACATAGAGCCGTTCTATCTTTATGTTCATGTTCAATCACGGAGATTAGAGATAGAATGCTGCATAGTGATGAGAGTACACATAATGTTTACAGTTCTGGCTACTTTAGATGATGTATTTCCGAAGAAAGTGCTTTCAAACATTAAGAATTTCCGTTTAAAAAGCTGAGAATATGGGTATGAAGCTGAGAAATAAAGAGATTACTTTTTATATTCACAACTGAGGCCGAATTGCCTGGCGTTTTCTGAATGGCACAATTTAACTCTTGAAGATTCATGTGTATACTTCTGGGAAAACTGTCTACTTTTGGTAAAACACTTAAAATACACAATGATAGTCCCAGAAATGATTAGAGACATGTAAGAAACAGTTTAAATACGGGTAAATAGAGCCGTTCTATCCTGATGGCCTAGTTCAATCACCGAGATTAGAGGTAGAAAACTCTCAAATGAAGAGAGTAATGATAATGTTTACAATTCCGGCTACTCTAGATGGTGTTTTTCCAAAGAAAGTGCTTCCAACATGAGGAATTTCTGTTTTTAAAGCTCAGAGTATCTGTATGAGGCTGATCAATGAAGAGAATACTGTTTGTATTTACAATTGAGGCTGAATTGCCTGGCATTTTCTTAATGACAAAGTTTACATCCTGAAGATTCATGTATCTACTTCTGGAAAAATGTCTAATTTTGGTAAAACTCTTAAAATACACTAGGATAGTCAGGGAAGTGACTAGAAACATGTAAGAAACACTTGAAATGATGTATAATAGAGCCGTGCTATCTTTATGGCCTAGTTCAATGACTGAGATTAGAGGTAAAAAACTCTCAAGTGAGGAGAGTAAGGATGAAGTTTACAATTGCGGCTACTCTAGATGTTGTTTTTTCAAGGAAAGTGCTTTCAAACATTAAGAATTGCTGTTTATAAAGCTCAGAATATGTATGAAGCTGATAAATAAAGAGAATACTGTTTCTATTTACAGGTGATTGTGATTAGACTGGCGTTTTCTGAATGACTCTTTTGAAACCTTGAAGAGTCCTGTGTATTCTTCTAGGAAAACTGTCTACTTTTGGTCAAATGCTTAACATACACCATGATAGTCCCGAGAAATGATTAGAAACTTGTAAGAAACCCTTGAAATGCTGGTACATAGAGTCGTTGTATCTTTATGTTTATGTTCAATCACGGATATTAGAGATAGAATGCTGCATAGTGACGAGAGTACAGATAATGTTTACCATTCGGGCTACTTTAGATGACATATTTCCCAAGAATGTGCTTTCAAACATTAAGAATTACTGTTTATAAAGCTCAGAATATGTAGGAAGCTGATAAATAAAGAGAATACTGTTTCTATTTACACATGATTCTGATTATACTGGCGTTTTCTGAATGACTCATTTGAAACCTTGAAGATTCCTCTGTACACTTCTAGGAAAAGTGTCTACTTTTGGTAAAACGCTTAACATAAACCATGATAGTCGCGAGAAATGACTAGAAACATGTAAGAAACAGTTGAAATGCTGGTACATAGAGCCGTTCTATCTTTATGTTCATGTTCAATCACGGAGATTAGAGATAGAATGCTGCATAGTGATGAGAGTACAGATAATGTTTACAGTTCTGGGTACTTTAGATGATGTATTTCCGAAGAAAGTGCTTTCAAACATTAAGAATTTCCGTTTAAAAAGCTGAGAATATGGGTATGAAGGTGAGAAATAAAGAGATTACTTTTTATATTCACAACTGAGGCCGAATTGCCTGGCGTTTTCTGAATGGCACAATTTAACTCTTGAAGATTCATGTGTGTACTTCTGGGAAAACTGTCTACTTTTGGTAAAACTCTTAAAATACACAATGATAGTCCCAGAAATGATTAGAGACATGTAAGAAACAGTTTAAATACGGGTAAATAGAGCCGTTCTATCCTGATGGCCTAGTTCAATCACCGATATTAGAGGTAGAAAACTCTCAAATGAAGAGAGTAATGATAATGTTTACAATTCCGGCTACTCTAGATGGTGTTTTTCCAAAGCAAGTGCTTCCAACATGAGGAATTTCTGTTTTTAAAGCTCAGAGTATCTGTATGAGGCTGATCAATGAAGAGAATACTGTTTGTATTTACAATTGAGGCTGAATTGCCTGGCATTTTCTTAATGACAAAGTTTACATCCTGAAGATTCATGTATCTACTTCTGGAAAAATGTCTAATTTTGGTAAAACTCTTAAAATACACAAGGATAGTCCGGGAAGTGACTAGAAACATGTAAGAAACACTTGAAATGATGTATAATAGAGCCGTGCTATCATAATGGCCTAGTTCAATGACTCAGATTAGAGGTAAAAAACTCGCAAGTGAGGAGAGTAAGGATGAAGTTTACATTGCGGCTACTCTAGATGTGGTTTTTCCAAGGAAAGTGCTTTCAAACATTAAGAATTGCTGTTTATAAAGCTCAGAATATGTATGAAGCTGATAAATAAAGAGAATACTGTTTCTATTTACAGGTGATTCTGATTAGACTGGCGCTTTCTGAATGACTCAATTGAAACCTTGAAGATTGCTGTGTATACTTCTAAAAAACTGTCTACTTTTGGTAAAACGCTTAACATACGCAATGATAGTCCCGAGAAATGATTAGAAACATGTAAGAAACACTTGAAATGCTGGTACATAGAGCCGTTCTATCTTTATGTTTATGTTCAATCACGGATATTAGAGATAGAATGCTGCATAGTGACGAGAGTACAGATAATGTTTACCATTCTGGCTACTTTAGATGACATATTTCCGAAGAATGTGCTTTCAAACACTAAGAATTGCTGTTTATAAAGCTCAGAATATGTAGGAAGCTGATAAATAAAGAGAATACTGTTTCTATTTACAGGTGATTGTGATTAGACTGGCGTTTTCTGAATGACTCATTTGAAACCTTGAAGATTCCTGTGAATTCTTCTAGGAAAACTGTCTACTTTTGGTTAAACGCTTAACATACACCATGAGAGTCCCGAGAAATGATTAGAAACATGTAAGAAACACTTGAAATGCTGGTACATAGAGCCGTTCTCTCTTTATGTTTATGTTCAATCACGGATATTAGAGATAGAATGCTGCATAGTGACGAGAGTACAGATAATATTTACCATTCTGGCTACTTTAGATGACATATTTCCGAAGAATGTGCTTTCAAACATTAAGAATTGCTGTTTATAAAGCTCAGAATATGTAGGAAGCTGATAAATAAAGAGAATACTGTTTCTATTTACAGGTGATTGTGATTAGACTGGCGTTTTCTGAATGACTCATTTGCAACCTTGAAGATTCCTCTGTATACTTCTAGGAAAACTGTCTACTTTTGGTAAAACGCTTAACATACACCATGATAGTCGCGAGAAATGACTAGAAACATGTAAGAAACAGTTGAAATGCTGGTACATAGAGCCGTTCTATCTTTATGTTCATGTTCAATCACGGAGATTAGAGATGGAATGCTGCATGGTGACGAGAGTACAGATAATGTTTACCATTCTGGCTACTTTAGATGATGTATTTCCGAAGAAAGTGCTTTCAAACATTAAGAATTTCCGTTTAAAAAGCTGAGAATATGGGTATGAAGCTGAGAAATGAAGAGAATACTTTTTATATTCACAACTGAGGCCGAATTGCCTGGCGTTTTCTGAATGGCACAATTTAACTCTTGAAGATTCATGTGTATACTTCTGGGAAAACTGTCTACTTTTGGTAAAACTCTTAAAATACACAATGATAGTCCCAGAAATGATTAGAGACATGTAAGAAACATTTTAAATACGGGTAAATAGAGCCGTTCTATCCTGATGGCCTAGTTCAATCACCGAGATTAGAGGTAGAAAACACTCAAATGAAGAGAGTAATGATAATGTTTACAATTCCGGCTACTCTAGATGGTGTTTTTCCAAAGAAAGTTTTCCAACATGAGGAATTTCTGTTTTTAAAGCTCAGAGTATGTGTATGAGGCTGATCAATGAAGAGAATACTGTTTGTATTTACAATTGAGGCTGAATTGCCTGGCATTTTCTTAATGACAAAGTTTACATCCTGAAGATTCATGTATCTACTTCTGGAAAAATGTCTAATTTTGGTAAAACTCTTAAAATACACTAGGATAGTCCGGGAAGTGACTAGAAACATGTAAGAAACACTTGAAATGATGTATAATAGAGCTGTGCTGTCTTTATGGCCTAGTTCAATGACTGAGATTAGAGGTAAAAAACTCTCAAGTGAGGAGAGTAAGGATGAAGTTTACAATTGCGGCTACTCTAGATGTTGTTTTTCCAAAGCAAGTGCTTCCAACATGAGGAATTTCTGTTTTTAAAGCTCAGAGTATCTGTATGAGGCTGATCAATGAAGAGAATACTGTTTGTATTTACAATTGAGGCTGAATTGCCTGGCATTTTCTTAATGACAAAGTTTACATCCTGAAGATTCATGGATCTTCTTCTGGAAAAATGTCTAATTTTGGTAAAACTCTTAAAATACACTAGGATAGTCCGGGAAGTGACTAGAAACATGTAAGAAACACTTGAAATGATGTATAATAGAGCCGTGCTATCATAATGGCCTAGTTCAATGACTGAGATTAGAGGTAAAAAACTGGCAAGTGAGGAGAGTAAGGATGAAGTTTACATTGCGGCTACTCTAGATGTGGTTTTTCCAAGGAAAGTGCTTTCAAACATTAAGAATTGCTGTTTATAAAGCTCAGAATATGTATGAAGCTGATAAATAAAGAGAATACTGTTTCTATTTACAGGTGATTCTGATTAGACTGGCGCTTTCTGAATGACTCAATTGAAACCTTGAAGATTGCTGTGTACACTTCTAGAAAAACTGTCTACTTTTGGTAAAACGCTTAACATACGCAATGATAGTCCCGAGAAATGATTAGAAACATGTAAGAAACACTTGAAATGCTGGTACATAGAGCCGTTCTATCTTTATGTTTATGTTCAATCACGGATATTAGAGATAGAATGCTGCATAGTGACGAGAGTACAGATAATGTTTACCATTCTGGCTACTTTAGATGACATATTTCCGAAGAATGTGCTTTCAAACATTAAGAATTGCTGTTTATAAAGCTCAGAATATGTAGGAAGCTGATAAATAAAGAGAATACTGTTTCTATTTACAGGTGATTGTGATTAGACTGGCGTTTTCTGAATGACTCATTTGAAACCTTGAAGATTCCTGTGAATTCTTCTAGGAAAACTGTCTACTTTTGGTTAAACGCTTAACATACACCATGATAGTCCCGAGAAATGATTAGAAACATGTAAGAAACACTTGAAATGCTGGTACATAGAGCCGTTCTCTCTTTATGTTTATGTTCAATCACGGATATTAGAGATAGAATGCTGCATAGTGACGAGAGTACAGATAATATTTACCATTCTGGCTACTTTAGATGACATATTTCCGAAGAATGTGCTTTCAAACATTAAAAATTGCTGTTTATAAAGCTCAGAATATGTAGGAAGCTGATAAATAAAGAGAATACAGTTTCTATTTACAGGTGATTGTGATTAGACTGGCGTTTTCTGAATGACTCATTTGCAACCTTGAAGATTCCTCTGTATACTTCTAGGAAAACTGTCTACTTTTGGTAAAACGCTTAACATACACCATGATAGTCGCGAGAAATGACTAGAAACATGTAAGAAACAGTTGAAATGCTGGTACATAGAGCCGTTCTATCTTTATGTTCATGTTCAATCACGGAGATTAGAGATAGAATGCTGCATGGTGACGAGAGTACAGATAATGTTTACCATTCTGGCTACTTTAGATGATGTATTTCCGAAGAAAGTGCTTTCAAACATTAAGAATTTCCGTTTAAAAAGCTGAGAATATGGGTATGAAGCTGAGAAATGAAGAGAATACTTTTTATATTCACAACTGAGGCCGAATTGCCTGGCGTTTTCTGAATGGCACAATTTAACTCTTGAAGATTCATGTGTATACTTCTGGGAAAACTGTCTACTTTTGGTAAAACTCTTAAAATACACAATGATAGTCCCAGAAATGATTAGAGACATGTAAGAAACAGTTTAAATACGGGTAAATAGAGCCGTTCTATCCTGATGGCCTAGTTCAATCACCGAGATTAGAGGTAGAAAACACTCAAATGAAGAGAGTAATGATAATGTTTACAATTCCGGCTATTCTAGATGGTGTTTTTCCAAAGAAAGTTTTCCAACATGAGGAATTTCTGTTTTTAAAGCTCAGAGTATGTGTATGAGGCTGATCAATGAAGAGAATACTGTTTGTATTTACAATTGAGGCTGAATTGCCTGGCATTTTCTTAATGACAAAGTTTACATCCTGAAGATTCATGTATCTACTTCTGGAAAAATGTCTAATTTTGGTAAAACTCTTAAAATACACTAGGATAGTCCGGGAAGTGACTAGAAACATGTAAGAAACACTTGAAATGATGTATAATAGAGCTGTGCTATCTTTATGGCCTAGTTCAATGACTGAGATTAGAGGTAAAAAACTCTCAAGTGAGGAGAGTAAGGATGAAGTTTACAATTGCGGCTACTCTAGATGTTGCTTTTCCAAGGAAAGTGCTTTCAAACATTAAGAATTGCAGTTTATAAAGCTCAGAATATGTATGAAGCTGATAAATAAAGAGAATACTGTTTCTATTTACAGGTGATTCTGATTAGACTGGCGTTTTCTGAATGACTCAATTGAAAACTTGAAGATTGCTGTGTATACTTCTAGAAAAACTGTCTACTTTTGGTAAAACGCTTAACATACGCAATGATAGTCCCGAGAAATGATTAGAAACATGTAAGAAACACTTGAAATGCTGGTACATAGAGCCGTTCTATCTTTATGTTTATGTTCAATCACGGATATTAGAGATAGAATGCTGCATAGTGACGAGAGTACAGATAATGTTTACCATTCTGGCTACTTTGGATGACATATTTCCGAAGAATGTCCTTTCAAACATTAAGAATTGCTGTTTAAAAAGCTCAGAATATGTAGGAAGCTGATAAATAAAGAGAATACTGTTTCTATTTACACATGATTCTGATTAGACTGGCATTTTCTGAATGACTCATTTGAAACCTTGAAGATTCCTCTGTATACTTCTAGGAAAACTGTCTACTTTTGGTAAAACGCTTAACGTACACCATGATAGTCGCGAGAAATGACTAGAAACATGTAAGAAACAGTTGAAATGCTGGTACATAGAGCCGTTCTATCTTTATGTTCATGTTCAATCACGGAGATTAGAGATAGAATGCTGCATAGTGACGAGAGTACAGATAATGTTTGCCATTCTGGCTACTTTAGATGATGTATTTCCGAAGAAAGTGCTTTCAAACATTAAGAATTTCCGTTTAAAAAGCTGAGAATATGGGTATGAAGCTGAGAAATGAAGAGATAACTTTTTATATTCACAACTGAGGCCGAATTGCCTGGCGTTTTCTGAATGGCACAATTTAACTCTTGAAGATTCATGTGTATACTTCTGGGAAAACTGTCTATTTTTGGTAAAACTCTTAAAATACACAATGATAGTCCCAGGAATGATTAGAGACATGTAAGAAACACTTTAAATACGGGTAAATAGAGCCGTTCTATCCTGATGGCCTAGTTCAATCACCGAGATTAGAGGTAGAAAACTCTCAAATGAAGAGAGTAATGATAATGTTTACAATTCCGGCTACTCTAGATGGTTTTTTTCCAAAGAAAGTGCTTCCAACATGAGGAATTTCTGTTTTTAAAGCTCAGAGTATGTGTATGAAGCTGATCAATGAAGAGAATACTGTTTGTATTTACAATTGAGGCTGAATTGCCTGGCATTTTCTTAATGACAAAGTTTACATCCTGAAGATTCATGAATCTACTTCTGGAAAAATGTCTAATTTTGGTAAAACTCTTAAAATACACTAGGATAGTCCGGGAAGTGACTAGAAACATGTAAGAAACACTTGAAATGCTGTATAATAGAGCCGTGCTATCTTTATGGCCTAGTTCAATGACTGAGATTAGAGGTAAAAAACTCTCAAGTGAGGAGAGTAAGGATGAAATTTACAATTGCGGCTACTCTAGATGTTGTTTTTCCAAGGAAAGTGCTTTCAAACATTAAGAATTGCAGTTTATAAAGCTCAGAATATGTATGAAGCTGATAAATAAAGAGAATACTGTTTCTATTTACAGGTGATTCTGATTAGACTGGCGATTTCTGAATGACTCAATTGAAACCTTGAAGATTGCTGTGTATACTTCTAGAAAAACTGTCTACTTTTGGTAAAAGGCTTAACATACGCAATGATAGTCCCGAGAAATGATTAGAAACTTGTAAGAAACACTTGAAAGGCTGGTACATAGAGCCGTTCTATCTTTATGTTTATGTTCAATCACGGATATTAGAGATAGAATGCTGCATAGTGACGAGAGTACAGATAATGTTTACCATTCTGGCTACTTTAGATGACATATTTCCGAAGAATGTGCTTTCAAACATTAAGAATTGCTGTTTATAAAGCTCAGAATATGTAGGAAGCTGATAAATAAAGAGAATACTGTTTCTATTTACAGGTGATTGTGATTAGAGTGGCGTTTTCTGAATGACTCATTTGAAACCTTGAAGATTCCTTTGTATTCTTCAGGAAAACTGTCTACTTTTGGTTAAACGCTTAACATACACCATGATAGTCCCGAGAAATGATTAGAAACATGTAAGAAACACTTGAAATGCTGGTACATAGAGCCGTTCTATCTTTATGTTCATGTTCAATCACGGAGATTAGAGATAGAATGCTGCATAGTGACGAGAGTACAGATAATGTTTACCATTCTGGCTACTTTAGATGATGTATTTCCGAAGAAAGTGCTTTCAAACATTAAGAATTTCCGTTTAAAAAGCTGAGAATATGGGTATGAAGCTGAGAAATGAAGAGAATACTTTTTATATTCACAACTGAGGCCGAATTGCCTGGCGTTTTCTGAATGGCACAATTTAACTCTTGAAGATTCATGTGTATACTTCTGGGAAAACTGTCTACTTTTGGTAAAACTCTTAAAATACACAATGATAGTCCCAGAAATGATTAGAGACATGTAAGAAACAGTTTAAATACGGGTAAATAGAGCCGTTCTATCCTGATGGCCTAGTTCAATCACCGAGATTAGAGGTAGAAAACACTCAAATGAAGAGAGTAATGATAATGTTTACAATTCCGGCTACTCTAGATGGTGTTTTTCCTAAGAAAGTTTTCCAAAATGAGGAATTTCTGTTTTTAAAGCTCAGAGTATGTGTATGAGGCTGATCAATGAAGAGAATACTGTTTGTATTTACAATTGAGGCTGAATTGCCTGGCATTTTCTTAATGACAAAGTTTACATCCTGAAGATTCATGTATCTACTTCTGGAAAAATGTCTAATTTTGGTAAAACTCTTAAAATACACTAGGATAGTCCGGGAAGTGACTAGAAACATGTAAGAAACACTTGAAATGATGTATAATAGAGCCGTGCTATCTTTATGGCCTAGTTCAATGACTGAGATTAGAGGTAAAAAACTCTCAAGTGAGGAGAGTAAGGATGAAATTTACAATTGCGGCTACTCTAGATGTTGTTTTTCCAAGGAAAGTGCTTTCAAACATTAAGAATTGCAGTTTATAAAGCTCAGAATATGTATGAAGCTGATAAATAAAGAGAATACTGTTTCTATTTACAGGTGATTCTGATTAGACTGGCGATTTCTGAATGACTCAATTGAAACCTTGAAGATTGCTGTGTATACTTCTAGAAAAACTGTCTACTTTTGGTAAAAGGCTTAACATACGCAATGATAGTCCCGAGAAATGATTAGAAACTTGTAAGAAACACTTGAAAGGCTGGTACATAGAGCCGTTCTATCTTTATGTTTATGTTCAATCACGGATATTAGAGATAGAATGCTGCATAGTGACGAGAGTACAGATAATGTTTACCATTCTGGCTACTTTAGATGACATATTTCCGAAGAATGTGCTTTCAAACATTAAGAATTGCTGTTTATAAAGCTCAGAATATGTAGGAAGCTGATAAATAAAGAGAATACTGTTTCTATTTACAGGTGATTGTGATTAGACTGGCGTTTTCTGAATGACTCATTTGAAACCTTGAAGATTCCTTTGTATTCTTCAGGAAAACTGTCTACTTTTGGTTAAACGCTTAACATACACCATGATAGTCCCGAGAAATGATTAGAAACATGTAAGAAACACTTGAAATGCTGGTACATAGAGCCGTTCTATCTTTATGTTCATGTTCAATCACGGAGATGGAGATTAGAGATAGAATGCTGCATAGTGACGAGAGTACAGATAATGTTTACCATTCTGGCTACTTTAGATGATGTATTTCCGAAGAAAGTGCTTTCAAACATTAAGAATTTCCGTTTAAAAAGCTGAGAATATGGGTATGAAGCTGAGAAATGAAGAGAATACTTTTTATATTCACAACTGAGGCCGAATTGCCTGGCGTTTTCTGAATGGCACAATTTAACTCTTGAAGATTCATGTGTATACTTCTGGGAAAACTGTCTACTTTTGGTAAAACTCTTAAAATACACAATGATAGTCCCAGAAATGATTAGAGACATGTAAGAAACAGTTTAAATACGGGTAAATCGAGCCGTTCTATCCTGATTGCCTAGTTCAATCACCGAGATTAGAGGTAGAAAACTCTCAAATGAAGAGAGTAATGATAATGTTTACAATTCCGGCTAATCTAGATGGTGTTTTTCCAAAGTAAGGGCTTCCAACATGAGGAATTTCTGTTTTTAAAGCTCAGAGTATGTGTATGAGGCTGATCAATGAAGAGAATACTGTTTGTATTTACAATTGAGGCTGAATTGCCTGGCATTTTCTTAATGACAAAGTTTACATCCTGAAGATTCATGTATCTACTTCTGGAAAAATGTCTAATTTTGGTAAAACTCTTAAAATACACTAGGATAGTCCGGGAAGTGACTAGAAACATGTAAAAAACACTTGAAATGCTGTATAATAGAGCCGTGCTATCTTTATGGCCTAGTTCAATCACTGAGATTAGAGGTAAAATACTCTCAAGTGAGGAGAGTAAGGATGAAGTTTACAATTGCGGCTACTCTAGATGTTGTTTTTCCAAGGAAAGTGCTTTCAAACATTAAGAATTGCAGTTTATAAAGCTCAGAATATGTATGAAGCTGATAAATAAAGAGAATACTGTTTCTATTTACAGGTGATTCTGATTAGACTGGCGTTTTCTGAATGACTCAATTGAAAACTTGAAGATTGCTGTGTATACTTCTAGAAAAACTGTCTACTTTTGGTAAAACGCTTAACATACGCAATGATAGTCCCGAGAAATGATTAGAAACATGTAAGAAACACTTGAAATGCTGGTACATAGAGCCGTTCTATCTTTATGTTTATGTTCAATC
Source organism: Myotis yumanensis (assembly GCF_028538775.1). Lineage (NCBI taxonomy): Eukaryota > Metazoa > Chordata > Mammalia > Chiroptera > Vespertilionidae > Myotis > Myotis yumanensis. Next base: position 88,095 of record NW_027223814.1, read on the forward strand.
ACGGATATTAGAGATAGAATGCTGCATAGTGACGAGAGTACAGATAATGTTTACCATTCTATCTACTTTGGATGACATATTTCCGAAGAATGTCCTTTCAAACATTAAGAATTGCTGTTTAAAAAGCTCAGAATATGTAGGAAGCTGATAAATAAAGAGAATACTGTTTCTATTTACACATGATTCTGATTAGACTGGCATTTTCTGAATGACTCATTTGAAACCTTGAAGATTCCTCTGTATACTTCTAGGAAAACTGTCTACTTTTGGTAAAACGCTTAATGTACACCATGATAGTCGCGAGAAATGACTAGAAACATGTAAGAAACAGTTGAAATGCTGGTACATAGAGCCGTTCTATCTTTATGTTCATGTTCAATCACGGAGATTAGAGATAGAATGCTGCATAGTGACGAGAGTACAGATAATGTTTACCATTCTGGCTACTTTAGATGATGTATTTCCGAAGAAAGTGCTTTCAAACATTAAGAATTTCCGTTTAAAAAGCTGAGAATATGGGTATGAAGCTGAGAAATGAAGAGATAACTTTTTATATTCACAACTGAGGCCGAATTGCCTGGGGTTTTCTGAATGGCACAATTTAACTCTTGAAGATTCATGTGTATACTTCTGGGAAAACTGTCTATTTTTGGTAAAACTCTTAAAATACACAATGATAGTCCCAGGAATGATTAGAGACATGTAAGAAACACTTTAAATACGTGTAAATAGAGCCGTTCTATCCTGATGGCCTAGTTCAATCACCGAGATTAGAGGTAGAAAACTCTCAAATGAAGAGAGTAATGATAATGTTTACAATTCCGGCTACTCTAGATGGTTTTTTTCCAAAGAAAGTGCTTCCAACATGAGGAATTTCTGTTTTTAAAGCTCAGAGTATGTGTATGAAGCTGATCAATGAAGAGAATACTGTTTGTATTTACAATTGAGGCTGAATTGCCTGGCATTTTCTTAATGACAAAGTTTACTTCCTGAAGATTCATGTATCTACTTCTGGAAAAATGTCTAATTTTGGTAAAATTCTTAAAATACACTAGGATAGTCCGGGAAGTGACTAGAAACATGTAAGAAACACTTGAAATGCTGTATAATAGAGCCGTGCTATCTTTATGGCCTAGTTCAATGACTGAGATTAGAGGTAAAAAACTCTCAAGTGAGGAGAGTAAGGATGAAATTTACAATTGCGGCTACTCTAGATGTTGTTTTTCCAAGGAAAGTGCTTTCAAACATTAAGAATTGCAGTTTATAAAGCTCAGAATATGTATGAAGCTGATACAAAAAGAGAATACTGTTTCTATTTACAGGTGATTCTGATTAGACTGGCGTTTTCTGAATGACTCAATTGAAACCTTGAAGATTGCTGTGTATACTTCTAGAAAAACTGTCTACTTTTGGTAAAACGCTTAACATACGCAATGATAGTCCCGAGAAATGATTAGAAACTTGTAAGAAACACTTGAAAGGCTGGTACATAGAGCCGTTCTATCTTTATGTTTATGTTCAATCACGGATATTAGAGATAGAATGCTGCATAGTGATGAGAGTACAGATAATGTTTACCATTCTGGCTACTTTAGATGACACATTTCCGAAGAATGTGCTTTCAAGCATTAAGAATTGCTGTTTATAAAGCTCCGAATATGTAGGAAGCTGATAAATAAAAAGAATACTGTTTCTGTTTACACATGATTCTGATTAGACTGGCGTTTTCTGAATGACTCATTTGAAACCTTGAGGATTCCTCTGGATACTTCTCGGAAAACTGTCTACTTTTGGTAAAACGCTTAACATACACCATGATAGTCGCGAGAAATGACTAGAAACATGTAAGAAACAGTTGAAATGCTGGTACATAGAGCCGTTCTATCTTTATGTTCTTGTTCAATCACGGATATTAGAGATAGAATGCTGCATAGTGACGAGAGTACAGATAATATTTACCATTGTGGCTACTTTAGATCACATATTTCCGAAGAATGTGCTTTCAAACATTAAGAATTGCTGTTTATTAAGCTCAGAATATGTAGGAAGCTGATAAATAAAGAGAATACTGTTTCTATTTACAGGTGATTCTGATTAGACTGGCGTTTTCTGAATGACTCATTTGAAACCTTGAAGATTCCTTTGTATTCTTCAGGAAAACTGTCTACTTTTGGTTAAACGCTTAACATACACCATGATAGTCCCGAGAAATGATTAGAAACATGTAAGAAACACTTGAAATGCTGGTACATAGAGCCGTTCTATCTTTATGTTCATGTTCAATCACGGAGATTAGCGATAGAATGCTGCATAGTGACGAGAGTACAGATAATGTTTACCATTCTGGCTACTTTAGATGATGTATTTCCGAAGAAAGTGCTTTCAAACATTAAGAATTTCCGTTTAAAAAGCTGAGAATATGGGTATGAAGCTGAGAAATGAAGAGAATACTTTTTATATTCACAACTGAGGCCGAATTGCCTGGCGTTTTCTGAATGGCACAATTTAACTCTTGAAGATTCATGTGTATACTTCTGGGAAAACTGTCTACTTTTGGTAAAACTCTTAAAATACACAATGATAGTCCCAGAAATGATTAGAGACATGTAAGAAACAGTTTAAATACGGGTAAATCGAGCCGTTCTATCCTGATGGCCTAGTTCAATCACCGAGATTAGAGGTAGAAAACTCTCAAATGAAGAGAGTAATGATAATGTTTACAATTCCGGCTATTCTAGATGGTGTTTTTCCAAAGTAAGGGCTTCCAACATGAGGAATTTCTGTTTTTAAAGCTCAGAGTATGTGTATGAGGCTGATCAATGAAGAGAATACTGTTTGTATTTACAATTGAGGCTGAATTGCCTGGCATTTTCTTAATGACAAAGTTTACATCCTGAAGATTCATGTATCTACTTCTGGAAAAATGTCTAATTTTGGTAAAACTCTTAAAATACACTAGGATAGTCCGGGAAGTGACTAGAAACATGTAAAAAACACTTGAAATGCTGTATAATAGAGCCGTGCTATCTTTATGGCCTAGTTCAATCACTGAGATTAGAGGTAAAATACTCTCAAGTGAGGAGAGTAAGGATGAAGTTTACAATTGTGGCTACTCTAGATGTTGTTTTTCCAAGGAAAGTGCTTTCAAACATTAAGAATTGCTGTTTATAAAGCTCAGAATATGTATGAAGCTGATAAATAAAGAGAATACTGTTTCTATTTACAGGTGATTCTGATTAGACTGGCGTTTTCTGAATGACTCAATTGAAACCTTGAAGATTGCTGTGTATACTTCTAGAAAAACTGTCTACTTTTGGTAAAACGCTTAACATACGCAATGATAGTCCCGAGAAATGATTAGAAACTTGTAAGAAACACTTGAAAGGCTGGTACATAGAGCCGTTCTATCTTTATGTTTATGTTCAATCACGGATATTAGAGATAGAATGCTGCATAGTGACGAGAGTACAGATAATGTTTACCATTCTGGCTACTTTAGATGACATATTTCCGAAGAATGTGCTTTCAAACATTAAGAAGTGCTGTTTATAAAGCTCAGAATATGTAGGAAGCTGATAAATAAAGAGAATACTGTTTCTATTTACAGGTGATTGTGATTAGACTGGCGTTTTCTGAATGACTCATTTGAAACCTTGAAGATTCCAGTGTATTCTTCTAGGAAAACTGTATACTTTTGGTTAAACGCTTAACATACACCATGATAGTCCCGAGAAATGATTAGAAACATGTAAGAAACACTTGAAATGCTGGTACATAGAGCCGTTCTATCTTTATGTTTATGTTCAATCACGGATATTAGAGATAGAATGCTGCATAGTGATGAGAGTACAGATAATATTTACCATTCTGGCTACTTTAGATGACATATTTCCGAAGAATGTGCTTTCAAACATTAAGAAGTGCTGTTTATAAAGCTCAGAATATGTAGGAAGCTGATAAATAAAGAGAATACAGTTTCTATTTACAGGTGATTGTGATTAGACTGGCGTTTTCTGAATGTCTCATTTGAAACCTTGAAGATTCCTTTGTATTCTTCTAGGAAAACTGTCTACTTTTGGTTAAACGCTTAACATACACCATGATAGTCCCGAGAAATGATTAGAAACATGTAAGAAACACTTGAAATGCTGGTACATAGAGCCGTTCTATCTTTATGTTTATGTTCAATCACGGAGATTAGAGATAGAATGCTGCATAGTGACGAGAGTACAGATAATGTTTACCATTCTGGCTACTTTAGATGATGTATTTCCGAAGAAAGTGCTTTCAAACATTAAGAATTTCCGTTTAAAAAGCTGAGAATATGGGTATGAAGCTGAGAAATGAAGAGAATACTTTTTATATTCACAACTGAGGCCGAATTGCCTGGCGTTTTCTGAATGGCACATTTTAACTCTTGAAGATTCATGTGTATACTTCTGGGAAAACTGTCTACTTTTGGTTAAACGCTTAACATACACCATGATAGTCCCGAGAAATGATTAGAAACATGAAAGAAACACTTGAAATGCTGGTACATACAACCGTTCTATCTTTATGTTTATGTTCAATCATGGAGATTAGAGATAGAATGCTGCGTAGTGACGTGAGTACAGATAATGTTTACATTCTGGCTACTTTAGATGACATTTTTCCGAAGAATGTGCTTTCAAACATTAAGGATTGCTGTTTATAAAGCTCAGAATATGTAGGAAGCTGATCAATAAAGAGAATACTGTTTCTATTTACAGGTGATTCTGATTAGATTGGCGTTTTCTGAATGACTCATTTGAAACCTTGAAGATTCCTGTGTATACTTCTAGGAAAACTGTCTACTTTTGGTAAAACGCTTAACATACACCATGATAGTCCTGAGAAATGACTACAAACATGTAAGAAACACTTGAAATTCCGGTACATAGAGCCGTTCTATCTTTATGTTCATGTTCAATCACGGAGATTAGAGATAGAATGCTGTGTAATGACGAGAGTACAGATAATGTTTACCATTCTGGCTACTTTAGATGATGTATTTCCGAAGAAAGTGCTTTCAAACATTAAGAATTTCCCGTTAAAAAGCTGAGAATATGGGTATGAAGCTGAGAAATGAAGAGAATACTTTTTATATTCACAACTGAATCCGAATTGCCTGGCGTTTTCTGAATGGCACAATTTAACTGTTGAAGATTCATGTGTATACTTCTGGGAAAACTGTCTACTTTTGGTAAAACTCTTAAAATACACAATGATAGTCCCAGAAATGATTAGAGACATGTAAGAAACAGTTTAAATACGGGTAAATAGAGCCGTTCTATCCTGATGGCCTAGTTCAATCACCGAGATTAGAGGTAGAAAACTCTCAAATGAAGAGAGTAATGATAATGTTTACAATTCCGGCTACTCTAGATGATGTGTTTCCAAAGAAAGTGCTTCCAACATGAGGAATTGCTGTTTTTAAAGCTCAGAATATGTGTATGAGGCTGATCAATGAAGAGAATACTGTTTATATTTACAGGTGATTCTGATTAGACTGGCGTTTTCTGAATGACTCATTTGAAACCTTGAAGATTCCTGTGTATTCTTCTAGGAAAACTGTCTACTGTTGGTTAAACGCTTAACATACACCATGATAGTCCCGAGAAATGATTAGAAACATGTAAGAAACACTTGAAATGCTGTATAATAGAGCCGTGCTATCTTTATGGCCTAGTTCAATCACTGATATTAGAGGTAAACAACTCTCAACTGAGGAGAGTAAGGATGAAGTTTACAATAGCGGCTACTCTAGATGTTGTTTTTCCAAGGAAAGTGCTTTCAAACATTAAGAATTGCTGTTTATAAAGCTCAGAATATGTGGAAGCTGATAAATAAAGAGAATACTGTTTCTATTTACAGGTGATTTTGATTAGACTGGCGTTTTCTGAATGACTCAATTGAAACCTTGAAGATTCCTGTGTATACTTCTAGAAAAACTGTCTACTTTTGGTAAAACGCTTAACATACGCAATGATAGTCCCGAGAAATGATCAGAAACTTGTAAGAAACACTTGAAATGCTGTTACATAGAGCCGTTCTACCTTTATGTTTATGTTCAATCAAGGATATTAGAGATAGAATGCTGCGTAATGACGAGAGTACAGATAATGTTTACCATTCTGGCTACTTTAGATGACATATTTCTGAATAATGTGCTTTCAAACATTAAGAATTGCTATTTATAAAGCTCAGAATATGTAGGAAGCTGATAAATAAAGAGAATGCTGTTTCTATTTACAGGTGATTCTGATTAGACTGGCGTTTTCTGAATGACTCAATTGAAACCTTGAAGATTGCTGTGTATACTTCTAGGAAAACTGTCTACTTTTGGTAAAACGCTTAACATACGAAATGATAGTCCCGAGAAATGAATAGAAACTTGTAAAAAACACTTGAAATGCTGGTACATAGAGCAGTTCTACCTTTATGCTCATGTTCAATCACGGAGATTAGAGATAGAATGCTGCGTAATGACGAGAGTACAGATAATGTTTACCATTCTGGCTACTTTAGATGACATATTTCTGAAGAATGTGCTTTCAAACATTAAGAATTGCTGTTTATAAAGCTCAGAATATGTAGGAAGCTGATAAATAAAGAGAATACTGTTTCTATTTACAGGTGATTCTGATTAGACTGGCGTTTTCTGAATGACTCATTTCAAACCTTGAAGATTCCTGTGTATTCTTCTAGGAAAACTGTCTACTGTTGGTTAAACGCTTAACATACACCATGATAATCCCGAAAAATGACTAGAAACATGTAAGAAACACTTGAAATGCTGTATCATAGAGCCGTGCTATCTTTATAGCCTAGTTCAATCACTGAGATTAGAGGTAAAAAACTCTCAACTGAGGAGAGTAAGGATGAAGTTTACAATTGTGGCTACTCTAGATGTTGTTTTTCCAAGGAAAGTGCTTTCAAACATTAAGGATTGCTGTTTATAAAGCTCAGAATATGTATGATGCTGATAAATAAAGAAAATACTGTTTCTATTTACAGGTGATTCTGATTAGACTGGCGTTTTCTGAATGACTCAATTGAAACCTTGAAGATTCCTGTGTATAGGTCTAGGAAAACTGTCTACTTTTGGTAAAACGCTTAACATACGCAATGATAGTCCCGAGAAATGATTAGAAACTTGTGAGAAACACTTGAAATGCTGGTACATAGAGCCGTTCTACCTTTATGTTCATGTTCAATCACCGAGATTAGAGATAGAATGCTGCGTAATGACGAGAGTACAGATAATGTTTACCATTCTGGTCACTTTCGGTGATGTATTTCCGAAGAAAGTGCTTTCAAACATTAAGAATTTCCGTTTAAAAAGCTGACAATATGGGTATGAAGCTGATAAATGAAGAGAATACTTTTTATATTCACAACTGAGGCCAAATTGCCTAGAGTTTTCTGAATGGCACAATTTAACTCTTGAAGATTCATGTGTATACTTCTGGGAAAACTGTCTACTTTTGGTAAAACTCTTAAAATACACAATGATAGTCCCAGAAATGATTAGAGACATGTAACAAACAGTTTAAATATGGGTAAATAGAGCCGTTCTATCCTGATGGCCTAGTTCAATCACTGAGATTAGAAGGAAGAAAACTCTCAAATGAAGTGAGTAATGATAATGTTTACAATTCGGGCTACTCTAGATGGAGTTTTTCCAAAGAAAGTGCTTCCAACATGAGGAATTTCTGTTTTTAAAGCTCAGAATATGTGTATGAGGCTGATCAATGAAGAGAATACTGTTTGTATTTACAATTGAGGCTGAATTGCCTGGCATTTTCTTAATGACAAAGTTTACATCCTGAAGATTCATGTATCTACTTCTGGAAAAATGTCTAATTTTGGTAAAACTCTTAAAATACACTAGGATAGTCCGGGAAGTGACTAGAAACATGTAAGAAACACTTGAAATGCTGTATCATAGAGCCTTGCTATCTTTATGGCCTAGTTCAATCACTGAGATTAGAGGTAAAAAACTCTCAAGTGAGGAGAGTAAGGATGAAGTTTACAATTGCGGCTACTCTAGATGATGTTTTTCCAAGGAAAGTGCTTTCAAACATTAAGAATTGCTGTTTATAAAGCTCAGAATATGTATGAAGCTGATAAATAAAGAGAATACTGTTTCTATTTACAGGTGATTTTGATTAGACTGGCGTTTTCTGAATGACTCAATTGAAACCTTGAAGATTCCTGTTTATACTTCTAGAAAAACTGTCTACTTTTGGTAAAACGCTTAACATACGCAATGATAGTCCTGAGAAATGATCAGAAACTTGTAAGAAACACTTGAAATGCTGGTACATAGAGCCGTTCTACCTTTATGTTCATGTTCAATCACGGAGATTAGAGATAGAATGCTGCGTAATAACGAGAGTACAGATAATGTTTACCATTCTGGCTACTTTAGATGACATATTTCTGAAGAATGTGCTTTCAAACATTAAGAATTGCTGTCTATAACGCTCAGAATATGTAGGAAGCTGATAAATAAAGAGAATACTGTTTCTATTTACAGGTGATTCTGATTAGACTGGCGTGTTCTGAATGACTCATTTGAAACCTTGACGATTCCTGTGTATTCTGCTAGGAAAACTGTCTACTTTTGGTTAAACGCTTAACATACACCATGATAGTCCCGAGAAATGATTAGAAACATGTAAGAAACACTTGAAATGCTGGTACATAGAGCCGTTCTACCTTTATGTTCATGTTCAATCACGGAGATTAGAGATAGAATGCTGTGTAATGACGAGAGTACAGATAATGTTTCCCATTCTGGTTATTTTAGATGATGTATTTCCGAAGAAAGTGCTTTCAAACATTAAGAATTTCCATTTAAAAAGCTGAGAATATGTGTATGAAGATGATAATTGAAGAGAATACTTTTTATATTCATCACTGAGGCAGAATTGCCTGGCGTTTTCTGAATGGCACAATTTAACTCTTGAAGATTCATGTGTATACTTCTGGGATAACTGTCTACTTTTGGTAAAACTCTTAAAATACACAATGATAGTCCCGAGAAATGATTAGAAACTTGTAAGAAACACTTTAAATGCTGGTACATAGAGCCTTTCTACCTTTATGTTCATGTTCAATCACGGAGATTAGATATAGAATGCTGCGTAGTGATGAGAGTACAGATAATGTATACCATTCTGGCTACTTTAGATGACATATTTCTGAATAATGTGCTTTCAAACATTAAGAATTGCTGTTTATAAAGCTCAGAATATGTGGAAGCTGATAAATAAAGAGAATACTGTTTCTATTTACAGGTGATTCTGATTAGACTGGCGTTTTCTGAATGACTCAATTGAAACCTTGAAGATTGCTGTGTATACTACTAGGAAAACTGTCTACTTTTGGTAAAACGCTTAACATACGAAATGATAGTCCCGAGAAATGAATAGAAACTTGTAAGAAACACTTGTAATGCTGGTACATAGAGCAGTTCTACCTTTATGTTCATGTTCAATCACGGAGATTAGAGATAGAATGCTGCGTAATGACGAGAGTACAGATAATGTTTACCATTCTGGTCACTTTCGGTGATGTATTTCCGAAGAAAGTGCTTTCAAACATTAAGAATTTCCGTTTAAAAAGCTGACAATATGGGTATGAAGCTGATAAATGAAGAGAATACTTTTTATATTCACAACTGAGGCCAAATTGCCTAGAGTTTTCTGAATGGCACAATTTAACTCTTGAAGATTCATGTGTATACTTCTGGGAAAACTGTCTACTTTTGGTAAAACTCTTAAAATACACAATGATAGTCCCAGAAATGATTAGAGACATGTAACAAACAGTTTAAATACGGGTAAATAGAGCCGTTCTATCCTGATGGCCTAGTTCAATCACTGAGATTAGAAGGAAGAAAACTCTCAAATGAAGGGAGTAATGATAATGTTTACAATTCGGGCTACTCTAGATGGAGTTTTTCCAAAGAAAGTGCTTCCAACATGAGGAATTTCTGTTTTTAAAGCTCAGAATATGTGTATGAGGCTGATCAATGAAGAGAATACTGTTTGTATTTACAATTGAGGCTGAATTGCCTGGCATTTTCTTAATGACAAAGTTTACATCCTGAAGATTCATGTATCTACTTCTGGAAAAATGTCTAATTTTGGTAAAACTCTTAAAATACACTAGGAGTGTCCGGGAAGTGACTAGAAACATGTAAGAAACACTTGAAATGCTGTATAATAGAGCCGTGCTATCTTTATGGCCTAGTTCAATCACTGAGATTAGAGGTAAAAAACTCTCATGTGAGGAGAGTAAGGATGAAGTTTACAATTGCGGCTACTCTAGATGTTGTTTTTCCAAGGAAAGTGCTTTCAAACATTAAGAATTGCTGTTTATAAAGCTCAGAATATGTATGAAGCTGATAAATAAAGAGAACACTGTTTCTATTTACAGGTGATTCTGATTAGACTGGCGTTTTCAGAATGACTCATTTGAAACCTTGTAGATTCCTGTGTATACTTCTAGGAAAACTGTCTACTTTTGGTAAAACGCTTAACATACACCATGATAGTCCTGAGAAATGACTACAAACATGTAAGAAACACTTGAAATTCCGGTACATAGAGCCGTTCTATCTTTATGTTCATGTTCAATCACGGAGATTAGAGATAGAATGCTGTGTAATGACGAGAGTACAGATAATGTTTACCATTCTGGCTACTTTAGATGATGTATTTCCGAAGAAAGTGCTTTCAAACATTAAGAATTTCCGTTTAAAAAGCTGATAATATGGGTATGAAGCTGAGAAATGAAGAGAATACTTTTTATATTCACAACTGAGGCCGAATTGCCTGGCGTTTTCTGAATGGCACAATTTAACTGTTGAAGATTCATGTGTATACTTCTGGGAAAACTGTCTACTTTTGGTAAAACTCTTAAAATACACAATGATAGTCCCAGAAATGATTAGAGACATGTAAGAAACAGTTTAAATACGGGTAAATAGAGCCGTTCTATCCTGATGGCCTAGTTCAATCACCGAGATTAGAGGTAGAAAACTCTCAAATGAAGAGAGTAATGATAATGTTTACAATTCCGGCTACTCTAGATGGTGTTTTTCCAATGAAAGTGCTTCCAACATGAGGAATTGCTGTTTTTAAAGCTCAGAATATGTGTATGAGGCTGCTCAATGAAGAGAATACTGTTTGTATTTACAATTGAGGCTGAATTGCCTGGCATTTTCTTAATGACAAAGTTTACATCCTGAAGATTCATGTATCTACTTCTGGAAAAATGTCTAATTTTGGTAAAACTCTTAAAATACACTAGGATAGTCCGGGAAGTGACGAGAAACATGTAAGAAACACTTGAAATGCTGTATAATAGAGCCGTGCTATCTTTATGGCCTAGTTCAATGACTGAGATTAGAGGTAAAAAACTCTCAAGTGAGGAGAGTAAGGATGAAGTTTACAATTGCGGCTACTCTAGATGTTGTTTTTCCAAGGAAAGTGCTTTCAAACATTAAGAATTGCTGTTTATAAAGCTCAGAATATGTATGAAGCTGATAAATAAAGAGAATACTGTTTCTATTTACAGGTGATTCTGATTAGACTGGCGTTATCTGAATGACTCATTTGAAACCTTGAAGATTCCTGTGTATACTTCTAGGAAAACTGTCTACTTTTGGTAAAACGCTTAACATACACCATGATATTCCCGAGAAATGACTAGAAACATGTAAGAAACACTTGAAATGCCGGTACATAGAGCCGTTCTATCTTTATGTTCATGTTCAATCACGGAGATTAGAGATAGAATGCTGTGTAATGACGAGAGTACAGATAATGTTTACCATTCTGGCTACTTTAGATGATGTATTTCCGAAGAAAGTGCTTTCAAACATTAAGAATTTCCCGTTAAAAAGATGAGAATATGGGTATGAAGCTGAGAAATGAAGAGAATACTTTTTATATTCACAACTGAGGCCGAATTGCCTGGCGTTTTCTGAATGGCACAATTTAACTCTTGAAGATTCATGTGTATACTTCTGGGAAAACTGTCTACTTTTGGTAAAACTCTTAAAATACACAATGATAGTCCCAGAAATGATTAGAGACATGTAAGAAACAGTTTAAATACGGGTAAATAGAGCCGTTCTATCCTGATGGCCTAGTTCAATCACCGAGATTAGAGGTAGAAAACTCTCAAATGAAGAGAGTAATGATAATGTTTACAATTCCGGCTACTCTAGATGATGTGTTTCCAAAGAAAGTGCTTCCAACATGAGGAATTGCTGTTTTTAAAGCTCAGAATATGTGTATGAGGCTGATCAATGAAGAGAATACTGTTTATATTTACAGGTGATTCTGATTAGACTGGCGTTTTCTGAATGACTCATTTGAAACCTTGAAGATTCCTGTGTATTCTTCTAGGAAAACTGTCTACTGTTGGTTAAACGCTTAACATACACCATGATAGTCCCGAGAAATGATTAGAAACATGTAAGAAACACTTGAAATGCTGTATAATAGAGCCGTGCTATCTTTATGGCCTAGTTCAATCACTGATATTAGAGGTAAACAACTCTCAACTGAGGAGAGTAAGGATGAAGTTTACAATAGCGGCTACTCTAGATGTTGTTTTTCCAAGGAAAGTGCTTTCAAACATTAAGAATTGCTGTTTATAAAGCTCAGAATATGTGGAAGCTGATAAATAAAGAGAATACTGTTTCTATTTACAGGTGATTTTGATTAGACTGGCGTTTTCTGAATGACTCAATTGAAACCTTGAAGATTCCTGTGTATACTTCTAGAAAAACTGTCTACTTTTGGTAAAACGCTTAACATACGCAATGATAGTCCCGAGAAATGATCAGAAACTTGTAAGAAACACTTGAAATGCTGTTACATAGAGCCGTTCTACCTTTATGTTTATGTTCAATCAAGGATATTAGAGATAGAATGCTGCGTAATGACGAGAGTACAGATAATGTTTACCATTCTGGCTACTTTAGATGACATATTTCTGAATAATGTGCTTTCAAACATTAAGAATTGCTATTTATAAAGCTCAGAATATGTAGGAAGCTGATAAATAAAGAGAATACTGTTTCTATTTACTGGTGATTCTGATTAGACTGGCGTTTTCTGAATGACTCAATTGAAACCTTGAAGATTGCTGTGTATACTTCTAGGAAAACTGTCTACTTTTGGTAAAACGCTTAACATACGAAATGATAGTCCCGAGAAATGAATAGAAACTTGTAAGAAACACTTGAAATGCTGGTACATAGAGCAGTTCTACCTTTATGCTCATGTTCAATCACGGAGATTAGAGATAGAATGCTGCATAATGACGAGAATACAGATAATGTTTACCATTCTGGCTACTTTAGATGACATATTTCTGAAGAATGTGCTTTCAAACATTAAGAATTGCTGTTTATAAAGCTCAGAATATGTAGGAAGCTGATAAATAAAGAGAATACTGTTTCTATTTACAGGTGATTCTGATTAGACTGGCGTTTTCTGAATGACTCATTTCAAACCTTGAAGATTCCTGTGTATTCTTCTAGGAAAACTGTCTACTGTTGGTTAAACGCTTAACATACACCATGATAATCCCGAAAAATGACTAGAAACATGTAAGATACACTTGAAATGCTGTATCATAGAGCCGTGCTATCTTTATAGCCTAGTTCAATCACTGAGATTAGAGGTAAAAAACTCTCAACTGAGGAGAGTAAGGATGAAGTTTACAATTGTGGCTACTCTAGATGTTGTTTTTCCAAGGAAAGTGCTTTCAAACATTAAGGATTGCTGTTTATAAAGCTCAGAATATGTATGATGCTGATAAATAAAGAAAATACTGTTTCTATTTACAGGTGATTCTGATTAGACTGGCGTTTTCTGAATGACTCAATTGAAACCTTGAAGATTCCTGTGTATACGTCTAGGAAAACTGTCTACTTTTGGTAAAACGCTTAACATACGCAATGATAGTCCCGAGAAATGATTAGAAACTTGTGAGAAACACTTGAAATGCTGGTACATAGAGCCGCTCTACCTTTATGTTCATGTTCAATCACGGAGATTAGAGATAGAATGCTGCGTAATGACGAGAGTACAGATAATGTTTACCATTCTGGTCACTTTCGGTGATGTATTTCCGAAGAAAGTGCTTTCAAACATTAAGAATTTCCGTTTAAAAAGCTGACAATATGGGTATGAAGCTGATAAATGAAGAGAATACTTTTTATATTCACAACTGAGGCCAAATTGCCTAGAGTTTTCTGAATGGCACAATTTAACTCTTGAAGATTCATGTGTATACTTCTGGGAAAACTGTCTACTTTTGGTAAAACTCTTAAAATACACAATGATAGTCCCAGAAATGATTAGAGACATGTAACAAACAGTTTAAATATGGTAAATAGAGCCGTTCTATCCTGATGGCGTAGTTCAATCACTGAGATTAGAAGGAAGAAAACTCTCAAATGAAGGGAGTAATGATAATGTTTACAATTCGGGCTACTCTAGATGGAGTTTTTCCAAAGAAAGTGCTTCCAACATGAGGAATTTCTGTTTTTAAAGCTCAGAATATGTGTATGAGGCTGATCAATGAAGAGAATACTGTTTGTATTTACAATTGAGGCTGAATTGCCTGGCATTTTCTTAATGACAAAGTTTACATCCTGAAGATTCATGTATCTACTTCTGGAAAAATGTCTAATTTTGGTAAAACTCTTAAAATACACTAGGATAGTCCGGGAAGTGACTAGAAACATGTAAGAAACACTTGAAATGCTGTATCATAGAGCCTTGCTTTCTTTATGGCCTAGTTCAATCACTGAGATTAGAGGTAAAAAACTCTCAAGTGAGGAGAGTAAGGATGAAGTTTACAATTGCGGCTACTCTAGATGATGTTTTTCCAAGGAAAGTGCTTTCAAACATTAAGAATTGCTGTTAATAAAGCTCAGAATATGTATGAAGCTGATAAATAAAGAGAATACTGTTTCTATTTACAGGTGATTTTGATTAGACTGGCGTTTTCTGAATGACTCAATTGAAACCTTGAAGATTCCTGTTTATACTTCTAGAAAAACTGTCTACTTTTGGTAAAACGCTTAACATACGCAATGATAGTCCCGAGAAATTATCAGAAACTTGTAAGAAACACTTGAAATGCTGGTACATAGAGCCGTTCTACCTTTATGTTCATGTTCAATCACGGAGATTAGAGATAGAATGCTGCGTAATGACGAGAGTACAGATAATGTTTACCATTCTGGCTACTTTAGATGACATATTTCTGAATAATGTGCTTTCAAACATTAAGAATTGCTATTTATAAAGCTCAGAATATGTAGGAAGCTGATAAATAAAGAGAATACTGTTTCTATTTACAGGTGATTCTGATTAGACTGGCGTTTTCTGAATGACTCATTTCAAACCTTGAAGATTCCTGTGTATTCTTCTAGGAAAACTGTCTACTGTTGGTTAAACGCTTAACATACACCATGATAATCCCGAAAAATGACTAGAAACATGTAAGAAACACTTGAAATGCTGTATCATAGAGCAGTGCTATCTTTATAGCCTAGTTCAATCACTGAGATTAGAGGTAAAAAACTCTCAACTGAGGAGAGTAAGGATGAAGTTTACAATTGTGGCTACTCTAGATGTTGTTTTTCCAAGGAAAGTGCTTTCAAACATTAAGGATTGCTGTTTATAAAGCTCAGAATATGTATGATGCTGATAAATAAAGAAAATACTGTTTCTATTTACAGGTGATTCTGATTAGACTGGCGTTTTCTGAATGACTCAATTGAAACCTTGAAGATTCCTGTGTATACGTCTAGGAAAACTGTCTACTTTTGGTAAAACGCTTAACATACGCAGTGATAGTCCCGAGAAATGATTAGAAACTTGTGAGAAACACTTGAAATGCTGGTACATAGAGCCGTTCTACCTTTATGTTCATGTTCAATCATGGAGATTAGATATAGAATGCTGCGTAATGACGAGAGTACAGATAATGTTTACCATTCTGGTCACTTTCGGTGATGTATTTCCAAAGAAAGTGCTTTCAAACATTAAGAATTTCCGTTTAAAAAGCTGACAATATGGGTATGAAGCTGATAAATGAAGAGAATACTTTTTATATTCACAACTGAGGCCAAATTGCCTAGAGTTTTCTGAATGGCACAATTTAACTCTTGAAGATTCATGTGTATACTTCCGGGAAAACTCTCTACTTTTGGTAAAACTCTTAAAATACACAATGATAGTCCCAGAAATGATTAGAGACATGTAACAAACAGTTTAAATACGGGTAAATAGAGCCGTTCTATCCTGATGGCCTAGTTCAATAACTGAGATTAGAAGGAAGAAAACTCTCAAATGAAGGGAGTAATGATAATGTTTACAATTCGGGCTACTCTAGATGGAGTTTTTCCAAAGAAAGTGCTTCCAACATGAGGAATTTCTGTTTTTAAAGCTCAGAATATGTGTATGAGGCTGATCAATGAAGAGAATACTGTTTGTATTTACAATTGAGGCTGAATTGCCTGGCATTTTCTTAATGACAAAGTTTACATCCTGAAGATTCATGTATCTACTTCTGGAAAAATGTCTAATTTTGGTAAAACTCTTAAAATACACTAGGATAGTCCGGGAAGTGACTAGAAACATGTAAGAAACACTTGAAATGCTGTATCATAGAGCCTTGCTATCTTTATGGCCTAGTTCAATCACTGAGATTAGAGGTAAAAAACTCTCAAGTGAGGAGAGTAAAGATGAAGTTTACAATTGCGGCTACTCTAGATGATGTTTTTCCAAGGAAAGTGCTTTCAAACATTAAGAATTGCTGTTTATAAAGTTCAGAATATGTATGAAGCTGATAAATAAAGAGAATACAGTTTCTATTTACAGGTGATTTTGATTAGACTGGCGTTTTCTGAATGACTCAATTGAAACCTTGAAGATTCCTGTTTATACTTCTAGAAAAACTGTCTACTTTTGGTAAAACGCTTAACATACGCAATGATAGTCCCGAGAAATTATCAGAAACTTGTAAGAAACACTTGAAATGCTGGTACATAGAGCCGTTCTACCTTTATGTTCATGTTCAATCACGGAGATTAGAGATAGAATGCTGCGTAATGACGAGAGTACAGATAATGTTTACCATTCTGGCTACTTTAGATGACATATTTCTGAAGAATGTGCTTTCAAACATTAAGAATTGCTGTTTATAACGCTCAGAATATGTAGGAAGCTGATAAATAAAGAGAATACTGTTTCTATTTACAGGTGATTCTGATTAGACTGGCGTTTTCTGAATGACTCATTTGAAACCTTGACGATTCCTGTGTATTCTGCTAGGAGAACTGTCTACTTTTGGTTAAACGCTTAACATACACCATGATAGTCCCGAGAAATGATTAGAAACATGTAAGAAACACTTGAAATGCTGGTACATAGAGCCGTTCTACTTTTATGTTCATGTTCAATCACGGAGATTAGAGATAGAATGCTGTGTAATGACGAGAGTACAGATAATGTTTACCATTCTGGTTACTTCAGATGACATATTTCCGAAGAATGTGCTTTCAAACATTAAGAATTGCTGTTTATAAAGCTCATAATATGTAGGAAGCTGATAAATAAAGATAATACTGTTTCTATTTACAGGTGATTCTGATTAGACTGGCGTTTTCTGAATGACTCATGTGAAACCTTGAAGATTCCTGTGTATACTTCTAGGAAAACTGTCTACTTTTGGTTAAACGCTTAACATACACCATGATAGTCCCGAGAAATGAATAGAAACATGTAAGAAACACTTGAAATGCTGGTACATAGAGCCGTTCTATCTTTATGTGCATGTTCAATCACGGAGATTAGAGATAGAATGCTCCGTAATGAGGAGAGTACAGATAATGTTTCCCATTCTGGTTATTTTAGATGATGTATTTCCGAAGAAAGTGCTTTCAAACATTAAGAATTTCCGTTTAAAAAGATGAGAATATGTGTATGAAGATGATAATTGAAGAGAATACTTTTTATATTCATAACTGAGGCAGAATTGCCTGGCGTTTTCTGAATGGCACAATTTAACTCTTGAAGATTCATGTGTATACTTCTGGGATAACTGTCTACTTTTGGTAAAACTCTTAAAATACACAATGATAGTCCCGAGAAATGATTAGAAACTTGTAAGAAACACTTTAAATGCTGGTACATAGAGCCTTTCTACCTTTATGTTCATGTTCAATCACGGAGATTAGAGATAGAATGCTGCGTAGTGATGAGAGTACAGATAATGTATACCATTCTGGCTACTTTAGATGACATATTTCTGAATAATGTGCTTTCAAACATTAAGAATTGCTGTTTATAAAGCTCAGAATATGTAGGAAGCTGATAAATAAAGAGAATACTGTTTCTATTTACAGATGATTCTGATTAGACTGGCGTTTTCTGAATGACTCATTTGAAACCTTGAAGATTCCTGTGTATTCTTCTAGGAAAACTGTCTACTTTTGGTTAAATGCTTAACGTACACCATGATAGTCCCGAGAAATGATTAGAAACATGTAAGAAACACTTGAAATGCTGGTACATACAGCCGTTCTATCTTTATGTTTATGTTCAATCACGGATATTAGAGATAGAATGCTGCGTAGTGACGAGAGTACAGATAATGTATACCATTCTGGCTACTTTAGATGACATATTTCCTAAGAATGTGCTTTCAAACATTAAGAATTGCTGTTTATAAAGCTCAGAATATGTAGGAAGCTGATAAATAAAGAGAATACTGTTTCTATTTACAGGTGATTCT
The DNA here is from genome assembly GCF_028538775.1 of Myotis yumanensis. Lineage (NCBI taxonomy): Eukaryota > Metazoa > Chordata > Mammalia > Chiroptera > Vespertilionidae > Myotis > Myotis yumanensis. The sequence goes on from NW_027223814.1 coordinate 106,959, forward strand.
GATTAGACTGGCGTTTTCTGAATGACTCATTTGAAACCTTGAAGATTCCTGTTTATACTACTAGGAAAACTGTCTACTTTTGGTTAAACGCTTAACATACACCATGATAGTCCCGAGAAATGATTAGAAACATGTAAGAAACACTTGAAATGCTGTATAATAGAGCCGTGCTATCTTTATGGCCTAGTTCAATCACTGATATTAGAGGTAAACAACTCTCAACTGAGGAGAGTAAGGATGAAGTTTACAATTGCGGCTACTCTAGATGTTGTTTTTCCAAGGAAAGTGCTTTCAAACATTAAGGATTGCTGTTTATAAAGCTCAGAATATGTATGATGCTGATAAATAAAGAAAATACTGTTTCTATTTACAGGTGATTCTGATTAGACTGGCGTTTTCTGAATGACTCAATTGAAACCTTGAAGATTCCTGTGTATACGTCTAGGAAAACTGTCTACTTTTGGTAAAACGCTTAACATACGCAATGATAGTCCCGAGAAATGATTAGAAACTTGTGAGAAACACTTGAAATGCTGGTACATAGAGCCGTTCTACCTTTATGTTCATGTTCAATCACGGAGATTAGAGATAGAATGCTGCGTAATGACGAGAGTACAGATAATGTTTACCATTCTGGTCACTTTCGGTGATGTATTTCCGAAGAAAGTGCCTTCAAACATTAAGAATTTCCGTTTAAGAAGCTGACAATATGGGTATGAAGCTGATAAATGAAGAGAATACTTTTTATATTCACAACTGAGGCCAAATTGCCTAGAGTTTTCTGAATGGCACAATTTAACTCTTGAAGATTCATGTGTATACTTCTGGGAAAACTGTCTACTTTTGGTAAAACTCTTAAAATACACAACGATAGTCCCAGAAATGATTAGAGACATGTAACAAACAGTTTAAATACGGGTAAATAGAGCCGTTCTATCCTGATGGCCTAGTTCAATCACTGAGATTAGAAGGAAGAAAACTCTCAAATGAAGGGAGTAATGATAATGTTTACAATTCGGGCTACTCTAGATGGAGTTTTTCCAAAGAAAGTGCTTCCAACATGAGGAATTTCTGTTTTTAAAGCTCAGAATATGTGTATGAGGCTGATCAATGAAGAGAATACTGTTTGTATTTACAATTGAGGCTGAATTGCCTGGCATTTTCTTAATGACAAAGTTTACATCCTGAAGATTCATGTATCTACTTCTGGAAAAATGTCTAATTTTGGTAAAACTCTTAAAATACACTAGGATAGTCTGGGAAGTGACTAGAAACATGTAAGAAACACTTGAAATGCTGTATAATAGAGCCGTGCTATCTTTATGGCCTAGTTCAATGACTGAGATTAGAGGTAAAAAACTCTCAAGTGAGGAGAGTAAGGATGAAGTTTACAATTGCGGCTACTCTAGATGTTGTTTTTCCAAGGAAAGTGCTTTCAAACATTAAGAATTGCTGTTTATAAAGCTCAGAATATGTATGAAGCTGATAAATAAAGAGAATACTGTTTCTATTTACAGGTGATTCTGATTAGACTGGCGTTATCTGAATGACTCATTTGAAACCTTGAAGATTCCTGTGTATACTTCTAGGAAAACTGTCTACTTTTGGTAAAACGCTTAACATACACCATGATATTCCCGAGAAATGACTAGAAACATGTAAGAAACACTTGAAATGCCGGTACATAGAGCCGTTCTATCTTTATGTTCATGTTCAATCACGGAGATTAGAGATAGAATGCTGTGTAATGACGAGAGTACAGATAATGTTTACCATTCTGGCTACTTTAGATGATGTATTTCCGAAGAAAGTGCTTTCAAACATTAAGAATTTCCCGTTAAAAAGATGAGAATATGGGTATGAAGCTGAGAAATGAAGAGAATACTTTTTATATTCACAACTGAGGCTGAATTGCCTGGCGTTTTCTGAATGGCACAATTTAACTCTTGAAGATTCATGTGTATACTTCTGGGAAAACTGTCTACTTTTGGTAAAACTCTTAAAATACACAATGATAGTCCCAGAAATGATTAGAGACATGTAAGAAACAGTTTAAATACGGGTAAATAGAGCCGTTCTATCCTGATGGCCTAGTTCAATCACCGAGATTAGAGGTAGAAAACTCTCAAATGAAGAGAGTAATGATAATGTTTACAATTCCGGCTACTCTAGATGATGTGTTTCCAAAGAAAGTGCTTCCAACATGAGGAATTGCTGTTTTTAAAGCTCAGAATATGTGTATGAGGCTGATCAATGAAGAGAATACTGTTTATATTTACAGGTGATTCTGATTAGACTGGCGTTTTCTGAATGACTCATTTGAAACCTTGAAGATTCCTGTGTATTCTTCTAGGAAAACTGTCTACTGTTGGTTAAACGCTTAACATACACCATGATAGTCCCGAGAAATGATTAGAAACATGTAAGAAACACTTGAAATGCTGTATAATAGAGCCGTGCTATCTTTATGGCCTAGTTCAATCACTGATATTAGAGGTAAACAACTCTCAACTGAGGAGAGTAAGGATGAAGTTTACAATAGCGGCTACTCTAGATGTTGTTTTTCCAAGGAAAGTGCTTTCAAACATTAAGAATTGCTGTTTATAAAGCTCAGAATATGTGGAAGCTGATAAATAAAGAGAATACTGTTTCTATTTACAGGTGATTTTGATTAGACTGGCGTTTTCTGAATGACTCAATTGAAACCTTGAAGATTCCTGTGTATACTTCTAGAAAAACTGTCTACTTTTGGTAAAACGCTTAACATACGCAATGATAGTCCCGAGAAATGATCAGAAACTTGTAAGAAACACTTGAAATGCTGTTACATAGAGCCGTTCTACCTTTATGTTTATGTTCAATCAAGGATATTAGAGATAGAATGCTGCGTAATGACGAGAGTACAGATAATGTTTACCATTCTGGCTACTTTAGATGACATATTTCTGAATAATGTGCTTTCAAACATTAAGAATTGCTATTTATAAAGCTCAGAATATGTAGGAAGCTGATAAATAAAGAGAATACTGTTTCTATTTACTGGTGATTCTGATTAGACTGGCGTTTTCTGAATGACTCAATTGAAACCTTGAAGATTGCTGTGTATACTTCTAGGAAAACTGTCTACTTTTGGTAAAACGCTTAACATACGAAATGATAGTCCCGAGAAATGAATAGAAACTTGTAAGAAACACTTGAAATGCTGGTACATAGAGCAGTTCTACCTTTATGCTCATGTTCAATCACGGAGATTAGAGATAGAATGCTGCATAATGACGAGAATACAGATAATGTTTACCATTCTGGCTACTTTAGATGACATATTTCTGAAGAATGTGCTTTCAAACATTAAGAATTGCTGTTTATAAAGCTCAGAATATGTAGGAAGCTGATAAATAAAGAGAATACTGTTTCTATTTACAGGTGATTCTGATTAGACTGGCGTTTTCTGAATGACTCATTTCAAACCTTGAAGATTCCTGTGTATTCTTCTAGGAAAACTGTCTACTGTTGGTTAAACGCTTAACATACACCATGATAATCCCGAAAAATGACTAGAAACATGTAAGATACACTTGAAATGCTGTATCATAGAGCCGTGCTATCTTTATAGCCTAGTTCAATCACTGAGATTAGAGGTAAAAAACTCTCAACTGAGGAGAGTAAGGATGAAGTTTACAATTGTGGCTACTCTAGATGTTGTTTTTCCAAGGAAAGTGCTTTCAAACATTAAGGATTGCTGTTTATAAAGCTCAGAATATGTATGATGCTGATAAATAAAGAAAATACTGTTTCTATTTACAGGTGATTCTGATTAGACTGGCGTTTTCTGAATGACTCAATTGAAACCTTGAAGATTCCTGTGTATACGTCTAGGAAAACTGTCTACTTTTGGTAAAACGCTTAACATACGCAATGATAGTCCCGAGAAATGATTAGAAACTTGTGAGAAACACTTGAAATGCTGGTACATAGAGCCGCTCTACCTTTATGTTCATGTTCAATCACGGAGATTAGAGATAGAATGCTGCGTAATGACGAGAGTACAGATAATGTTTACCATTCTGGTCACTTTCGGTGATGTATTTCCGAAGAAAGTGCTTTCAAACATTAAGAATTTCCGTTTAAAAAGCTGACAATATGGGTATGAAGCTGATAAATGAAGAGAATACTTTTTATATTCACAACTGAGGCCAAATTGCCTAGAGTTTTCTGAATGGCACAATTTAACTCTTGAAGATTCATGTGTATACTTCTGGGAAAACTGTCTACTTTTGGTAAAACTCTTAAAATACACAATGATAGTCCCAAAAATGATTAGAGACATGTAACAAACAGTTTAAATATGGTAAATAGAGCCGTTCTATCCTGATGGCGTAGTTCAATCACTGAGATTAGAAGGAAGAAAACTCTCAAATGAAGGGAGTAATGATAATGTTTACAATTCGGGCTACTCTAGATGGAGTTTTTCCAAAGAAAGTGCTTCCAACATGAGGAATTTCTGTTTTTAAAGCTCAGAATATGTGTATGAGGCTGATCAATGAAGAGAATACTGTTTGTATTTACAATTGAGGCTGAATTGCCTGGCATTTTCTTAATGACAAAGTTTACATCCTGAAGATTCATGTATCTACTTCTGGAAAAATGTCTAATTTTGGTAAAACTCTTAAAATACACTAGGATAGTCCGGGAAGTGACTAGAAACATGTAAGAAACACTTGAAATGCTGTATCATAGAGCCTTGCTTTCTTTATGGCCTAGTTCAATCACTGAGATTAGAGGTAAAAAACTCTCAAGTGAGGAGAGTAAGGATGAAGTTTACAATTGCGGCTACTCTAGATGATGTTTTTCCAAGGAAAGTGCTTTCAAACATTAAGAATTGCTGTTAATAAAGCTCAGAATATGTATGAAGCTGATAAATAAAGAGAATACTGTTTCTATTTACAGGTGATTTTGATTAGACTGGCGTTTTCTGAATGACTCAATTGAAACCTTGAAGATTCCTGTTTATACTTCTAGAAAAACTGTCTACTTTTGGTAAAACGCTTAACATACGCAATGATAGTCCCGAGAAATTATCAGAAACTTGTAAGAAACACTTGAAATGCTGGTACATAGAGCCGTTCTACCTTTATGTTCATGTTCAATCACGGAGATTAGAGATAGAATGCTGCGTAATGACGAGAGTACAGATAATGTTTACCATTCTGGCTACTTTAGATGACATATTTCTGAATAATGTGCTTTCAAACATTAAGAATTGCTATTTATAAAGCTCAGAATATGTAGGAAGCTGATAAATAAAGAGAATACTGTTTCTATTTACAGGTGATTCTGATTAGACTGGCGTTTTCTGAATGACTCAATTGAAACCTTGAAGATTGCTGTGTATACTTCTAGGAAAACTGTCTACTTTTGGTAAAACGCTTAACATACGAAATGATAGTCCCGAGAAATGAATAGAAACTTGTAAGAAACACTTGAAATGCTGGTACATAGAGCAGTTCTACCTTTATGCTCATGTTCAATCACGGAGATTAGAGATAGAATGCTGCGTAATGACGAGAGTACAGATAATGTTTACCATTCTGGCTACTTTAGATGACATATTTCTGAAGAATGTGCTTTCAAACATTAAGAATTGCTGTTTATAAAGCTCAGAATATGTAGGAAGCTGATAAATAAAGAGAATACTGTTTCTATTTACAGGTGATTCTGATTAGACTGGCGTTTTCTGAATGACTCATTTCAAACCTTGAAGATTCCTGTGTATTCTTCTAGGAAAACTGTCTACTGTTGGTTAAACGCTTAACATACACCATGATAATCCCGAAAAATGACTAGAAACATGTAAGAAACACTTGAAATGCTGTATCATAGAGCAGTGCTATCTTTATAGCCTAGTTCAATCACTGAGATTAGAGGTAAAAAACTCTCAACTGAGGAGAGTAAGGATGAAGTTTACAATTGTGGCTACTCTAGATGTTGTTTTTCCAAGGAAAGTGCTTTCAAACATTAAGGATTGCTGTTTATAAAGCTCAGAATATGTATGATGCTGATAAATAAAGAAAATACTGTTTCTATTTACAGGTGATTCTGATTAGACTGGCGTTTTCTGAATGACTCAATTGAAACCTTGAAGATTCCTGTGTATACGTCTAGGAAAACTGTCTACTTTTGGTAAAACGCTTAACATACGCAGTGATAGTCCCGAGAAATGATTAGAAACTTGTGAGAAACACTTGAAATGCTGGTACATAGAGCCGTTCTACCTTTATGTTCATGTTCAATCATGGAGATTAGATATAGAATGCTGCGTAATGACGAGAGTACAGATAATGTTTACCATTCTGGTCACTTTCGGTGATGTATTTCCAAAGAAAGTGCTTTCAAACATTAAGAATTTCCGTTTAAAAAGCTGACAATATGGGTATGAAGCTGATAAATGAAGAGAATACTTTTTATATTCACAACTGAGGCCAAATTGCCTAGAGTTTTCTGAATGGCACAATTTAACTCTTGAAGATTCATGTGTATACTTCCGGGAAAACTCTCTACTTTTGGTAAAACTCTTAAAATACACAATGATAGTCCCAGAAATGATTAGAGACATGTAACAAACAGTTTAAATACGGGTAAATAGAGCCGTTCTATCCTGATGGCCTAGTTCAATAACTGAGATTAGAAGGAAGAAAACTCTCAAATGAAGGGAGTAATGATAATGTTTACAATTCGGGCTACTCTAGATGGAGTTTTTCCAAAGAAAGTGCTTCCAACATGAGGAATTTCTGTTTTTAAAGCTCAGAATATGTGTATGAGGCTGATCAATGAAGAGAATACTGTTTGTATTTACAATTGAGGCTGAATTGCCTGGCATTTTCTTAATGACAAAGTTTACATCCTGAAGATTCATGTATCTACTTCTGGAAAAATGTCTAATTTTGGTAAAACTCTTAAAATACACTAGGATAGTCCGGGAAGTGACTAGAAACATGTAAGAAACACTTGAAATGCTGTATCATAGAGCCTTGCTATCTTTATGGCCTAGTTCAATCACTGAGATTAGAGGTAAAAAACTCTCAAGTGAGGAGAGTAAAGATGAAGTTTACAATTGCGGCTACTCTAGATGATGTTTTTCCAAGGAAAGTGCTTTCAAACATTAAGAATTGCTGTTTATAAAGTTCAGAATATGTATGAAGCTGATAAATAAAGAGAATACAGTTTCTATTTACAGGTGATTTTGATTAGACTGGCGTTTTCTGAATGACTCAATTGAAACCTTGAAGATTCCTGTTTATACTTCTAGAAAAACTGTCTACTTTTGGTAAAACGCTTAACATACGCAATGATAGTCCCGAGAAATTATCAGAAACTTGTAAGAAACACTTGAAATGCTGGTACATAGAGCCGTTCTACCTTTATGTTCATGTTCAATCACGGAGATTAGAGATAGAATGCTGCGTAATGACGAGAGTACAGATAATGTTTACCATTCTGGCTACTTTAGATGACATATTTCTGAAGAATGTGCTTTCAAACATTAAGAATTGCTGTTTATAACGCTCAGAATATGTAGGAAGCTGATAAATAAAGAGAATACTGTTTCTATTTACAGGTGATTCTGATTAGACTGGCGTTTTCTGAATGACTCATTTGAAACCTTGACGATTCCTGTGTATTCTGCTAGGAGAACTGTCTACTTTTGGTTAAACGCTTAACATACACCATGATAGTCCCGAGAAATGATTAGAAACATGTAAGAAACACTTGAAATGCTGGTACATAGAGCCGTTCTACTTTTATGTTCATGTTCAATCACGGAGATTAGAGATAGAATGCTGTGTAATGACGAGAGTACAGATAATGTTTACCATTCTGGTTACTTCAGATGACATATTTCCGAAGAATGTGCTTTCAAACATTAAGAATTGCTGTTTATAAAGCTCATAATATGTAGGAAGCTGATAAATAAAGATAATACTGTTTCTATTTACAGGTGATTCTGATTAGACTGGCGTTTTCTGAATGACTCATGTGAAACCTTGAAGATTCCTGTGTATACTTCTAGGAAAACTGTCTACTTTTGGTTAAACGCTTAACATACACCATGATAGTCCCGAGAAATGAATAGAAACATGTAAGAAACACTTGAAATGCTGGTACATAGAGCCGTTCTATCTTTATGTGCATGTTCAATCACGGAGATTAGAGATAGAATGCTCCGTAATGAGGAGAGTACAGATAATGTTTCCCATTCTGGTTATTTTAGATGATGTATTTCCGAAGAAAGTGCTTTCAAACATTAAGAATTTCCGTTTAAAAAGATGAGAATATGTGTATGAAGATGATAATTGAAGAGAATACTTTTTATATTCATAACTGAGGCAGAATTGCCTGGCGTTTTCTGAATGGCACAATTTAACTCTTGAAGATTCATGTGTATACTTCTGGGATAACTGTCTACTTTTGGTAAAACTCTTAAAATACACAATGATAGTCCCGAGAAATGATTAGAAACTTGTAAGAAACACTTTAAATGCTGGTACATAGAGCCTTTCTACCTTTATGTTCATGTTCAATCACGGAGATTAGAGATAGAATGCTGCGTAGTGATGAGAGTACAGATAATGTATACCATTCTGGCTACTTTAGATGACATATTTCTGAATAATGTGCTTTCAAACATTAAGAATTGCTGTTTATAAAGCTCAGAATATGTAGGAAGCTGATAAATAAAGAGAATACTGTTTCTATTTACAGATGATTCTGATTAGACTGGCGTTTTCTGAATGACTCATTTGAAACCTTGAAGATTCCTGTGTATTCTTCTAGGAAAACTGTCTACTTTTGGTTAAATGCTTAACGTACACCATGATAGTCCCGAGAAATGATTAGAAACATGTAAGAAACACTTGAAATGCTGGTACATACAGCCGTTCTATCTTTATGTTTATGTTCAATCACGGATATTAGAGATAGAATGCTGCGTAGTGACGAGAGTACAGATAATGTATACCATTCTGGCTACTTTAGATGACATATTTCCTAAGAATGTGCTTTCAAACATTAAGAATTGCTGTTTATAAAGCTCAGAATATGTAGGAAGCTGATAAATAAAGAGAATACTGTTTCTATTTACAGGTGATTCTGATTAGACTGGCGTTTTCTGAATGACTCATTTGAAACCTTGAAGATTCCTGTTTATACTACTAGGAAAACTGTCTACTTTTGGTTAAACGCTTAACATACACCATGATAGTCCCGAGAAATGATTAGAAACATGTAAGAAACACTTGAAATGCTGTATAATAGAGCCGTGCTATCTTTATGGCCTAGTTCAATCACTGATATTAGAGGTAAACAACTCTCAACTGAGGAGAGTAAGGATGAAGTTTACAATTGCGGCTACTCTAGATGTTGTTTTTCCAAGGAAAGTGCTTTCAAACATTAAGGATTGCTGTTTATAAAGCTCAGAATATGTATGATGCTGATAAATAAAGAAAATACTGTTTCTATTTACAGGTGATTCTGATTAGACTGGCGTTTTCTGAATGACTCAATTGAAACCTTGAAGATTCCTGTGTATACGTCTAGGAAAACTGTCTACTTTTGGTAAAACGCTTAACATACGCAATGATAGTCCCGAGAAATGATTAGAAACTTGTGAGAAACACTTGAAATGCTGGTACATAGAGCCGTTCTACCTTTATGTTCATGTTCAATCACGGAGATTAGAGATAGAATGCTGCGTAATGACGAGAGTACAGATAATGTTTACCATTCTGGTCACTTTCGGTGATGTATTTCCGAAGAAAGTGCCTTCAAACATTAAGAATTTCCGTTTAAGAAGCTGACAATATGGGTATGAAGCTGATAAATGAAGAGAATACTTTTTATATTCACAACTGAGGCCAAATTGCCTAGAGTTTTCTGAATGGCACAATTTAACTCTTGAAGATTCATGTGTATACTTCTGGGAAAACTGTCTACTTTTGGTAAAACTCTTAAAATACACAACGATAGTCCCAGAAATGATTAGAGACATGTAACAAACAGTTTAAATACGGGTAAATAGAGCCGTTCTATCCTGATGGCCTAGTTCAATCACTGAGATTAGAAGGAAGAAAACTCTCAAATGAAGGGAGTAATGATAATGTTTACAATTCGGGCTACTCTAGATGGAGTTTTTCCAAAGAAAGTGCTTCCAACATGAGGAATTTCTGTTTTTAAAGCTCAGAATATGTGTATGAGGCTGATCAATGAAGAGAATACTGTTTGTATTTACAATTGAGGCTGAATTGCCTGGCATTTTCTTAATGACAAAGTTTACATCCTGAAGATTCATGTATCTACTTCTGGAAAAATGTCTAATTTTGGTAAAACTCTTAAAATACACTAGGATAGTCCGGGAAGTGACTAGAAACATGTAAGAAACACTTGAAATGCTGTATCATAGAGCCTTGCTATCTTTATGGCCTAGTTCAATCACTGAGATTAGAGGTAAAAAACTCTCAAGTGAGGAGAGTAAGGATGAAGTTTACAATTGCGGCTACTCTAGATGATGTTTTTCCAAGGCAAGTGCTTTCAAACATTAAGAATTGCTGTTTATAAAGCTCAGAATATGTATGAAGCTGATAAATAAAGAGAATACTGTTTCTATTTACAGGTGATTTTGATTAGACTGGCGTTTTCTGAATGACTCAATTGAAACCTTGAAGATTCCTGTTTATACTTCTAGAAAAACTGTCTACTTTTGGTAAAACGCTTAACATACGCAATGATAGTCCCGAGAAATTATCAGAAACTTGTAAGAAACACTTGAAATGCTGGTACATAGAGCCGTTCTACCTTTATGTTCATGTTCAATCGCGGAGATTAGAGATAGAATGCTGCGTAATGAGGAGAGTGCAGATAATGTTTACCATTCTGGCTACTTTAGATGACATATTTCTGAAGAATGTGCTTTCAAACATTAAGAATTGCTGTCTATAACGCTCAGAATATGTAGGAAGCTGATAAATAAAGAGAATACTGTTTCTATTTACAGGTGATTCTGATTAGACTGGCGTGTTCTGAATGACTCAATTGAAACCTTGAAGATTGCTGTGTATACTTCTAGGAAAACTGTCTACTTTTGGTAAAACGCTTAACATACGAAATGATAGTCCCGAGAAATGAATAGAAACTTGTAAGAAACACTTGAAATGCTGGTACATAGAGCAGTTCTACCTTTATGTTTATGTTCAATCACGGAGATTAGAGATAGAATGCTGCGTAATGACGAGAGTACAGATAATGTTTACCATTCTGGCTACTTTAGATGACATATTTCTGAAGAATGTGCTTTCAAACATTAAGAATTGCTGTTTATAAAGCTCAGAATATGTAGGAAGCTGATAAATAAAGAGAATACTGTTTCTATTTACAGGTGATTCTGATTAGACTGGCGTTTTCTGAATGACTCATTTCAAACCTTGAAGATTCCTGTGTATTCTTCTAGGAAAACTGTCTACTGTTGGTTAAACGCTTAACATACACCATGATAGTCCCGAAAAATGACTAGAAACATGTAAGAAACACTGAAATGCTGTATCATAGAGCCGTGCTATCTTTATGGCCTAGTTCAATCTGATATTAGAGGTAAACAACTCTCAACTGCGGAGAGTAAGGATGAAGTTTACAATTGCGGCTACTCTAGATGTTGTTTTTCCAAGGAAAGTGCTTTCAAACATTAAGAATTGCTGTTTATAAAGCTCAGAATATGTGGAAGCTGATAAATAAAGAGAATACTGTTTCTATTTACAGGTGATTTTGATTAGACTGGCGTTTTCTGAATGACTCAATTGAAACCTTGAAGATTCCTGTGTATACTTCTAGAAAAACTGTCTACTTTTGGTAAAACGCTTAACATACGCAATGATAGTCCCGAGAAATGATCAGAAACTTGTAAGAAACACTTGAAATGCTGTTACATAGAGCCGTTCTACCTTTATGTTTATGTTCAATCACGGATATTAGAGATAGAATGCTGCGTAATGACGAGAGTACAGATAATGTTTACCATTCTGGCTACTTTAGATGACATATTTCTGAATAATGTGCTTTCAAACATTAAGAATTGCTATTTATAAAGCTCAGAATATGTAGGAAGCTGATAAATAAAGAGAATACTGTTTCTATTTACAGGTGATTCTGATTCGACTGGCGTTTTCTGAATGACTCCATTGAAACCTTGAAGATTGCTGTGTATACTTCTAGGAAAACTGTCTACTTTTGGTAAAACGCTTAACATACGAAATGATAGTCCCGAGAAATGAATAGAAACTTGTAAGAAACACTTGAAATGCTGGTACATAGAGCAGTTCTACCTTTATGCTCATGTTCAATCACGGAGATTAGAGATAGAATGCTGCGTAACGACGAGAGTACAGATAATGTTTACCATTCTGGCTACTTTAGATGACATATTTCTGAAGAATGTGCTTTCAAACATTAAGAATTGCTGTTTATAAAGCTCAGAATATGTATGAAGCTGATAAATAAAGAGAATACTGTTTCTATTTACAGGTGATTTTGATTAGACTGGCGTTTTCTGAATGACTCAATTGAAACCTTGAAGATTCCTGTTTATACTTCTAGAAAAACTGTCTACTTTTGGTAAAACGCTTAACATACGCAATGATAGTCCCGAGAAATTATCAGAAACTTGTAAGAAACACTTGAAATGCTGGTACATAGAGCCGTTCTACCTTTATGTTCATGTTCAATCACGGAGATTAGAGATAGAATGCTGCGTAATGACGAGAGTACAGATAATGTTTACCATTCTGGCTACTTTAGATGACATATTTCTGAAGAATGTGCTTTCAAACATTAAGAATTGCTGTTTATAAAGCTCAGAATATGTAGGAAGCTGATAAATAAAGAGAATACTGTTTCTATTTACAGGTGATTCTGATTAGACTGGCGTTTTCTGAATGACTCAATTGAAACCTTGAAGATTCCTGTTTATACTTCTAGAAAAACTGTCTACTTTTGGTAAAACGCTTAACATACGCAATGATAGTCCCGAGAAATTATCAGAAACTTGTAAGAAACACTTGAAATGCTGGTACATAGAGCCGTTCTACCTTTATGTTCATGTTCAATCACGGAGATTAGAGATAGAATGCTGCGTAATGACGAGAGTACAGATAATGTTTACCATTCTGGCTACTTTAGATGACATATTTCTGAAGAATGTGCTTTCAAACATTAAGAATTGCTGTTTATAAAGCTCAGAATATGTAGGAAGCTGATAAATAAAGAGAATACTGTTTCTATTTACAGGTGATTCTGATTAGACTGGCGTTTTCTGAATGACTCAATTCAAACCTTGAAGATTGCTGTGTATACTTCTAGGAAAACTGTCTACTTTTGGTAAAACGCTTAACATACGAAATGATAGTCCCGAGAAATGAATAGAAACTTGTAAGAAACACTTGAAATGCTGGTACATAGAGCAGTTCTACCTTTATGCTCATGTTCAATCACGGAGATTAGAGATAGAATGCTGCGTAATGACGAGAGTACAGATAATGTTTACCATTCTGGCTACTTTAGATGACATATTTCTGAAGAATGTGCTTTCAAACATTAAGAATTGCTGTTTATAAAGCTCAGAATATGTAGGAAGCTGATAAATAAAGAGAATACAGTTTCTATTTACAGGTGATTCTGATTAGACTGGCGTTTTCTGAATGACTCATTTCAAACCTTGAAGATTCCTGTGTATTCTTCTAGGAAAACTGTCTACTGTTGGTTAAACGCTTAACATACACCATGATAATCCCGAAAAATGACTAGAAACATGTAAGAAACACTTGAAATGCTGTATCATAGAGCCGTGCTATCTTTATAGCCTAGTTCAATCACTGAGATTAGAGGTAAAAAACTCTCAACTGAGGAGAGTAAGGATGAAGTTTACAATTGTGGCTACTCTAGATGTTGTTTTTCCAAGGAAAGTGCTTTCAAACATTAAGGATTGCTGTTTATAAAGCTCAGAATATGTATGATGCTGATAAATAAAGAAAATACTGTTTCTATTTACAGGTGATTCTGATTAGACTGGCGTTTTCTGAATGACTCAATTGAAACCTTGAAGATTCCTGTGTATACGTCTATTAAAACTGTCTACTTTTGGTAAAACGCTTAACATACGCAATGATAGTCCCGAGAAATGATTAGAAACTTGTGAGAAACACTTGAAATGCTGGTACATAGAGCCGTTCTACCTTTATGTTCATGTTCAATCACGGAGATTAGAGATAGAATGCTGCGTAATGACGAGAGTACAGATAATGTTTACCATTCTGGTCACTTTCGGTGATGTATTTCCGAAGAAAGTGCTTTCAAACATTAAGAATTTCCGTTTAAAAAGCTGACAATATGGGTATGAAGCTGATAAATGAAGAGAATACTTTTTATATTCACAACTGAGGCCAAATTGCCTAGAGTTTTCTGAATGGCACAATTTAACTCTTGAAGATTCATGTGTATACTTCTGGGAAAACTGTCTACTTTTGGTAAAACTCTTAAAATACACAATGATAGTCCCAGAAATGATTAGAGACATGTAACAAACAGTTTAAATACGGGTAAATAGAGCCGTTCTATCCTGATGGCCTAGTTCAATCACTGAGATTAGAAGGAAGAAAACTCTCAAATGAAGGGAGTAATGATAATGGTTACAATTCGGGCTACTCTAGATGGAGTTTTTCCAAAGAAAGTGCTTCCAACATGAGGAATTTCTGTTTTTAAAGCTCAGAATATGTGTATGAGGCTGATCAATGAAGAGAATACTGTTTGTATTTACAATTGAGGCTGAATTGCCTGGCATTTTCTTAATGACAAAGTTTACATCCTGAAGATTCATGTATCTACTTCTGGAAAAATGTCTAATTTTGGTAAAACTCTTAAAATACACTAGGATAGTCCGGGAAGTGACTAGAAACATGTAAGAAACACTTGAAATGCTGTATCATAGAGCCTTGCTATCTTTATGGCCTAGTTCAATCACTGAGATTAGAGGTAAAAAACTCTCAAGTGAGGAGAGTAAGGATGAAGTTTACAATTGCGGCTACTCTAGATGATGTTTTTCCAAGGAAAGTGCTTTCAAACATTAAGAATTGCTGTTTATAAAGCTCAGAATATGTATGAAGCTGATAAATAAAGAGAATACTGTTTCTATTTACAGGTGATTTTGATTAGACTGGCGTTTTCTGAATGACTCAATTGAAACCTTGAAGATTCCTGTTTATACTCTAGAAAAACTGTCTACTTTTGGTAAAACGCTTAACATACGCAATGATAGTCCCGAGAAATTATCAGAAACTTGTAAGAAACACTTGAAATGCTGGTACATAGAGCCGTTCTACCTTTATGTTCATGTTCAATCACGGAGATTAGAGATAGAATGCTGCGTAATGACGAGAGTACAGATAATGTTTATCATTCTGGCTCCTTTAGATGACATATTTCTGAAGAATGTGCTTTCAAACATTAAGAATTGCTGTTTATAACGCTCAGAATATGTAGGAAGCTGATAAATAAAGAGAATACTGTTTCTATTTACAGGTGATTCTGATTAGACTGGCGTTTTCTGAATGACTCAATTGAAACCTTGAAGATTCCTGTTTATCCTTCTAGAAAAACTGTCTACTTTTGGTAAAACGCTTAACATACGCAATGATAGTCCCGAGAAATTATCAGAAACTTGTAAGAAACACTTGAAATGCTGGTACATAGAGCCGTTCTACCTTTATGTTCATGTTCAATCACGGAGATTAGAGATAGAATGCTGCATAATGACGAGAGTACAGATAATGTTTACCATTCTGGCTACTTTAGATGACATATTTCTGAAGAATGTGCTTTCAAACATTAAGAATTGCTGTTTATAAAGCTCAGAATATGTAGGAAGCTGATAAATAAAGAGAATACTGTTTCTATTTACAGGTGATTCTGATTAGACTGGCGTTTTCTGAATGACTCATTTCAAACCTTGAAGATTCCTGTGTATTCTTCTAGGAAAACTGTCTACTGTTGGTTAAACGCTTAACATACACCATGATAATCCCGAAAAATGACTAGAAACATGTAAGAAACACTTGAAATGCTGTATCATAGAGCCGTGCTATCTTTATAGCCTAGTTCAATCACTGAGATTAGAGGTAAAAAACTCTCAACTGAGGAGAGTAAGGATTAAGTTTACAATTGTGGCTACTCTAGATGTTGTTTTTCCAAGGAAAGTGCTTTCAAACATTAAGGATTGCTGTTTATAAAGCTCAGAATATGTATGATGCTGATAAATAAAGAAAATACTGTTTCTATTTACAGGTGATTCTGATTAGACTGGCGTTTTCTGAATGACTCAATTGAAACCTTGAAGATTCCTGTGTATACGTCTAGGAAAACTGTCTACTTTTGGTAAAACGCTTAACATACGCAATGATAGTCCCGAGAAATGATTAGAAACTTGTGAGAAACACTTGAAATGCTGGTACATAGAGCCGTTCTGCCTTTATGTTCATGTTCAATCACGGAGATTAGAGATAGAATGCTGCGTAATGACGAGAGTACAGATAATGTTTACCATTCTGGTCACTTTCGGTGATGTATTTCCGAAGAAAGTGCTTTCAAACATTAAGAATTTCCGTTTAAAAAGCTGACAATATGGGTATGAAGCTGATAAATGAAGAGAATACTTTTTATATTCACAACTGAGGCCGAATTGCCTGGCGTTTTCTGAATGGCACAATTTAACTCTTGAAGATTCATGTGTATACTTCTGGGAAAACTGTCTACTTTTGGTAAAACTCTTAAAATACACAATGATAGTCCCAGAAATGATTAGAGACATGTAACAAACAGTTTAAATACGGGTAAATAGAGCCGTTCTATCCTGATGGCCTAGTTCAATCACTGAGATTAGAAGGAAGAAAACTCTCAAATGAAGGGAGTAATGATAATGTTTACAATTCGGGCTACTCTTGATGGAGTTTTTCCAAAGAAAGTGCTTCCAACATGAGGAATTTCTGTTTTTACAGCTCTGAATATGTGTATGAGGCTGATCAATGAAGACAATACTGTTTGTATTTACAATTGAGGCTGAATTGCCTGGCATTTTCTTAATGACAAAGTTTACATCCTGAAGATTCATGTATCTACTTCTGGAAAAATGTCTAATTTTGGTAAAACTCTTAAAATACACTAGGATAGTCCGGGAAGTGACTAGAAACATGTAAGAAACACTTGAAATGCTGTATCATAGAGCCTTGCTATCTTTATGGCCTAGTTCAATCACTGAGATTAGAGGTAAAAAACTCTCAAGTGAGGAGAGTAAGGATGAAGTTTACAATTGCGGCTACTCTAGATGATGTTTTTCCAAGGAAAGTGCTTTCAAACATTAAGAATTGCTGTTTATAAAGCTCAGAATATGTATGAAGCTGATAAATAAAGAGAATACTGTTTCTATTTACAGGTGATTTTGATTAGACTGGCGTTTTCTGAATGACTCAATTGAAACCTTGAAGATTCCTGTTTATACTTCTAGAAAAACTGTCTACTTTTGGTAAAACGCTTAACATACGCAATGATAGTCCCGAGAAATTATCAGAAACTTGTAAGAAACACTTGAAATGCTGGTACATAGAGCCGTTCTACCTTTATGTTCATGTTCAATCACGGAGATTAGAGATAGAATGCTGCGTAATGACGAGAGTACAGATAATGTTTACCATTCTGGCTACTTTAGATGACATATTTCTGAAGAATGTGCTTTCAAACATTAAGAATTGCTGTTTATAACGCTCAGAATATGTAGGAAGCTGATAAATAAAGAGAATACTGTTTCTATTTACAGGTGATTCTGATTAGACTGGCGTGTTCTGAATGACTCATTTGAAACCTTGACGATTCCTGTGTATTCTGCTAGGAAAACTGTCTACTTTTGGTTAAACGCTTAACATACACCATGATAGTCCCGAGAAATGATTAGAAACATGTAAGAAACACTTGAAATGCTGGTACATAGAGCCGTTTCTACCTTTATGTTCATGTTCAATCACGGAGATTAGAGATAGAATGCTGTGTAATGACGAGAGTACAGATAATGTTTACCATTCTGGTTACTTCAGATGACATATTTCCGAAGAATGTGCTTTCAAACATTAAGAATTGCTGTTTATAAAGCTCATAATATGTAGGAAGCTGATAAATAAAGATAATACTGTTTCTATTTACAGGTGATTCTGATTAGACTGGCGTTTTCTGAATGACTCATGTGAAACCTTGAAGATTCCTGTGTATACTTCTAGGAAAACTGTATACTTTTGGTGAAACGCTTAACATACACCATGATAGTCCCGAGAAATGAATAGAAACATGTAAGAAACACTTGAAATGCTGGTACATAGAGCCGTTTCTACCTTTATGTTCATGTTCAATCACGGAGATTAGAGATAGAATGCTGTGTAATGACGAGAGTACAGATAATGTTTACCATTCTGGTTACTTCAGATGACATATTTCCGAAGAATGTGCTTTCAAACATTAAGAATTGCTGTTTATAAAGCTCATAATATGTAGGAAGCTGATAAAAAAAGATAATACTCTTTCTATTTACAGGTGATTCTGATTAGACTGGCGTTTTCTGAATGACTCATGTGAAACCTTGAAGATTCCTGTGTATACTTCTAGGAAAACTGTCTACTTTTGGTTAAACGCTTAACATACACCATGATAGTCCCGAGAAATGAATAGAAACATGTAAGAAACACTTGAAATGCTGGTACATAGAGCCATTCTATCTTTATGTGCATGTTCAATCACGGAGATTAGAGATAGAATGCTCCGTAATGACTAGAGTACAGATAATGTTTCCCATTCTGGTTATTTTAGATGATGTATTTCCGAAGAAAGTGCTTTCAAACATTAAGAATTTCCATTTAAAAAGCTGAGAATATGTGTATGAAGATGATAATTGAAGAGAATACTTTTTATATTCATAACTGAGGCAGAATTGCCTGGCGTTTTCTGAATGGCACAATTTAACTCTTGAAGATTCATGTGTATACTTCTGGGATAACTGTCTACTTTTGGTAAAACTCTTAAAATACACAATGATAGTCCCGAGAAATGATTAGAAACTTGTAAGAAACACTTTAAATGCTGGTACATAGAGCCTTTCTACCTTTATGTTCATGTTCAATCACGGAGATTAGAGATAGAATGCTGCGTAGTGATGAGAGTACAGATAATGTATACTATTCTGGCTACTTTAGATGACATATTTCTGAATAATGTGCTTTCAAACATTAAGAATTGCTGTTTATAAAGCTCAGAATATGTAGGAAGCTGATAAATAAAGAGAATACTGTTTCTATTTACAGATGATTCTGATTAGACTGGCGTTTTCTGAATGACTCATTTGAAACCTTGAAGATTCCTGTGTATTCTTCTAGGAAAACTGTCTACTTTTGGTTAAATGCTTAACGTACACCATGATAGTCCCGAGAAATGATTACAAACATGTAAGAAACACTTGAAATGCTGGTACATAGAGCCGTTCTATCTTTATGTTTATGTTCAATCACGGATATTAGAGATAGAATGCTGCGTAGTGACGAGAGTACAGATAATGTATACCATTCTGGCTACTTTAGATGACATATTTCCTAAGAATCTGCTTTCAAACATTAAGAATTGCTGTTTATAAAGCTCAGAATATGTAGGAAGCTGATAAATAAAGAGAATACTGTTTCTATTTACAGGTGATTCTGATTAGACTGGCGTTTTCTGAATGACTCATTTGAAACCTTGAAGATTCCTCTTTATACTTCTAGGAAAACTGTCTACTTTTGGTTAAACGCTTAACATACACCATGATAGTCCCGAGAAATGATTAGAAACATGTAAGAAACACTTGAAATGCTGTATAATAGAGCCGTGCTATCTTTATGGCCTAGTTCAATCACTGATATTAGAGGTAAACAACTCTCAACTGAGGAGAGTAAGGATGAAGTTTACAATTGCGGCTACTCTAGATGTTGTTTTTCCAAGGAAAGTGCTTTCAAACATTAAGAATTGCTGTTTATAAAGCTCAGAATATGTGGAAGCTGATAAATAAAGAGAATACTGTTTCTATTTACAGGTGATTTTGATTAGACTGGCGTTTTCTGAATGACTCAATTGAAACCTTGAAGATTCCTGTGTATACTTCTAGAAAAACTGTCTACTTTTGGTAAAACGCTTAACATACGCAATGATAGTCCCGAGAAATGATCAGAAACTTGTAAGAAACACTTGAAATGCTGTTACATAGAGCCGTTCTACCTTTATGTTTATGTTCAATCACGGATATTAGAGATAGAATGCTGCGTAATGACGAGAGTACAGATAATGTTTACCATTCTGGCTACTTTAGATGACATATTTCTGAATAATGTGCTTTCAAACATTAAGAATTGCTATTTATAAAGCTCAGAATATGTAGGAAGCTGATAAATAAAGAGAATACTGTTTCTATTTACAGGTGATTCTGATTAGACTGGCGTTTTCTGAATGACTCAATTGAAACCTTGAAGATTGCTGTGTATACTTCTAGGAAAACTGTCTACTTTTGGTAAAACGCTTAACATACGAAATGATAGTCCCGAGAAATGAATAGAAACTTGTAAGAAACACTTGAAATGCTGGTACATAGAGCAGTTCTACCTTTATGCTCATGTTCAATCACGGAGATTAGATATAGAATGCTGCGTAATGACGAGAGTACAGATAATGTTTACCATTCTGGCTACTTTAGATGACATATTTCTGAAGAATGTGCTTTCAAACATTAAGAATTGCTGTTTATAAAGCTCAGAATATGTAGGAAGCTGATAAATAAAGAGAATACTGTTTCTATTTACAGGTGATTCTGATTAGACTGGCGTTTTCTGAATGACTCATTTCAAACCTTGAAGATTCCTGTGTATTCTTCTAGGAAAACTGTCTACTGTTGGTTAAACGCTTAACATACACCATGATAATCCCGAAAAATGACTAGAAACATGTAAGAAACACTTGAAATGCTGTATCATAGAGCCGTGCTATCTTTATAGCCTAGTTCAATCACTGAGATTAGAGGTAAAAAACTCTCAAC
This sequence comes from Myotis yumanensis, assembly GCF_028538775.1. Taxonomy (NCBI): domain Eukaryota; kingdom Metazoa; phylum Chordata; class Mammalia; order Chiroptera; family Vespertilionidae; genus Myotis; species Myotis yumanensis. The sequence continues at coordinate 128,143 of NW_027223814.1, forward strand.
TGAGGAGAGTAAGGATGAAGTTTACAATTGTGGCTACTCTAGATGTTGTTTTTCCAAGGAAAGTGCTTTCAAACATTAAGGATTGCTGTTTATAAAGCTCAGAATATGTATGATGCTGATAAATAAAGAAAATACTGTTTCTATTTACAGGTGATTCTGATTAGACTGGCGTTTTCTGAATGACTCAATTGAAACCTTGAAGATTCCTGTGTATACGTCTAGGAAAACTGTCTACTTTTGGTAAAACGCTTAACATACGCAATGATAGTCCCGAGAAATGATTAGAAACTTGTAAGAAACACTTTAAATGCTGGTACATAGAGCCTTTCTACCTTTATGTTCATGTTCAATCACGGAGATTAGAGATAGAATGCTGCGTAGTGATGAGAGTACAGATAATATATACCATTCTGGCTACTTTAGATGACATATTTCTGAATAATGTGCTTTCAAACATTAAGAATTGCTGTTTATAAAGCTCAGAATATGTAGGAAGCTGATAAATAAAGAGAATACTGTTTCTATTTACAGATGATTCTGATTAGACTGGCGTTTTCTGAATGACTCATTTGAAACCTTGAAGATTCCTGTGTATTCTTCTAGGAAAACTGTCTACTTTTGGTTAAATGCTTAACGTACACCATGATAGTCCCGAGAAATGATTAGAAACATGTAAGAAACACTTGAAATGCTGGTACATAGAGCCGTTCTATCTTTATGTTTATGTTCAATCAATGATATTAGAGATAGAATGCTGCGTAGTGACGAGAGTACAGATAATGTATACCATTCTGGCTACTTTAGATGACATATTTCCTAAGAATCTGCTTTCAAACATTAAGAATTGCTGTTTATAAAGCTCAGAATATGTAGGAAGCTGATAAATAAAGAGAATACTGTTTCTATTTACAGGTGATTCTTATTAGACTGGCGTTTTCTGAATGACTCATTTGAAACCTTGAAGATTCCTGTTTATACTTCTAGGAAAACTGTCTACTTTTGGTTAAACGCTTAACATACACCATGATAGTCCCGTGAAATGATTAGAAACATGTAAGAAACACTTGAAATGCTGTATAATAGAGCCGTGCTGTCTTTATGGCCTACTTCAATCACTGATATTAGAGGTAAACAACTCTCAACTGAGGAGAGTAAGGATGACGTTTACAATTGCGGCTACTCTAGATGTTGTTTTTCCAAGGAAAGTGCTTTCAAACATTAAGAATTGCTGTTTATAAAGCTCAGAATATGTGGAAGCTGATAAATAAAGAGAATACTGTTTCTATTTACTGGTGATTTTGATTAGACTGGCGTTTTCTGAATGACTCAATTGAAACCTTGAAGATTCCTGTGTATACTTCTAGAAAAACTGTCTACTTTTGGTAAAACGCTTAACATACGCAATGATAGTCCCGAGAAATGATCAGAAACTTGTAAGAAACACTTGAAATGCTGTTACATAGAGCCGTTCTACCTTTATGTTTATGTTCAATCACGGATATTAGAGATAGAATGCTGCGTAATGACGAGAGTACAGATAATGTTTACCATTCTGGCTACTTTAGATGACATATTTCTGAATAATGTGCTTTCAAACATTAAGAATTGCTATTTAAAAAGCTCAGAATATGTAGGAAGCTGATAAATAAAGAGAATACTGTTTCTATTTACAGGTGATTCTGATTAGACTGGCGTTTTCTGAATGACTCAATTGAAACCTTGAAGATTGCTGTGTATACTTCTAGGAAAACTGTCTACTTTTGGTAAAACGCTTAACATACGAAATGATAGTCCCGAGAAATGAATAGAAACTTGTAAGAAACACTTGAAATGCTGGTACATAGAGCAGTTCTACCTTTATGCTCATGTTCAATCACGGAGATTAGATATAGAATGCTGCGTAATGACGAGAGTACAGATAATGTTTACCATTCTGGCTACTTTAGATGACATATTTCTGAAGAATGTGCTTTCAAACATTAAGAATTGCTGTTTATAAAGCTCAGAATATGTAGGAAGCTGATAAATAAAGAGAATACTGTTTCTATTTACAGGTGATTCTGATTAGACTGGCGTTTTCTGAATGACTCATTTCAAACCTTGAAGATTCCTGTGTATTCTTCTAGGAAAACTGTCTACTGTTGGTTAAACGCTTAACATACACCATGATAATCCCGAAAAATGACTAGAAACATGTAAGAAACACTTGAAATGCTGTATCATAGAGCCGTGCTATCTTTATAGCCTAGTTCAATCACTGAGATTAGAGGTAAAAAACTCTCAACTGAGGAGAGTAAGGATGAAGTTTACAATTGTGGCTACTCTAGATGTTGTTTTTCCAAGGAAAGTGCTTTCAAACATTAAGGATTGCTGTTTATAAAGCTCAGAATATGTATGATGCTGATAAATAAAGAAAATACTGTTTCTATTTACAGGTGATTCTGATTAGACTGGCGTTTTCTGAATGACTCAATTGAAACCTTGAAGATTCCTGTGTATACGTCTAGGAAAACTGTCTACTTTTGGTAAAACGCTTAACATACGCAATGATAGTCCCGAGAAATGATTAGAAACTTGTAAGAAACACTTTAAATGCTGGTACATAGAGCCTTTCTACCTTTATGTTCATGTTCAATCACGGAGATTAGAGATAGAATGCTGCGTAGTGATGAGAGTACAGATAATATATACCATTCTGGCTACTTTAGATGACATATTTCTGAATAATGTGCTTTCAAACATTAAGAATTGCTGTTTATAAAGCTCAGAATATGTAGGAGGCTGATAAATAAAGAGAATACTGTTTCTATTTACAGATGATTCTGATTAGACTGGCGTTTTCTGAATGACTCATTTGAAACCTTGAAGATTCCTGTGTATTCTTCTAGGAAAACTGTCTACTTTTGGTTAAATGCTTAACGTACACCATGATAGTCCCGAGAAATGATTAGAAACATGTAAGAAACACTTGAAATGCTGGTACATAGAGCCGTTCTATCTTTATGTTTATGTTCAATCAATGATATTAGAGATAGAATGCTGCGTAGTGACGAGAGTACAGATAATGTATACCATTCTGGCTACTTTAGATGACATATTTCCTAAGAATCTGCTTTCAAACATTAAGAATTGCTGTTTATAAAGCTCAGAATATGTAGGAAGCTGATAAATAAAGAGAATACTGTTTCTATTTACAGGTGATTCTTATTAGACTGGCGTTTTCTGAATGACTCATTTGAAACCTTGAAGATTCCTGTTTATACTTCTAGGAAAACTGTCTACTTTTGGTTAAACGCTTAACATACACCATGATAGTCCCGTGAAATGATTAGAAACATGTAAGAAACACTTGAAATGCTGTATAATAGAGCCGTGCTGTCTTTATGGCCTAGTTCAATCACTGATATTAGAGGTAAACAACTCTCAACTGAGGAGAGTAAGGATGAAGTTTACAATTGCGGCTACTCTAGATGTTGTTTTTCCAAGGAAAGTGCTTTCAAACATTAAGAATTGCTGTTTATAAAGCTCAGAATATGTGGAAGCTGATAAATAAAGAGAATACTGTTTCTATTTACTGGTGATTTTGATTAGACTGGCGTTTTCTGAATGACTCAATTGAAACCTTGAAGATTCCTGTGTATACTTCTAGAAAAACTGTCTACTTTTGGTAAAACGCTTAACATACGCAATGATAGTCCCGAGAAATGATCAGAAACTTGTAAGAAACACTTGAAATGCTGTTACATAGAGCCGTTCTACCTTTATGTTTATGTTCAATCACGGATATTAGAGATAGAATGCTGCGTAATGACGAGAGTACAGATAATGTTTACCATTCTGGCTACTTTAGATGACATATTTCTGAATAATGTGCTTTCAAACATTAAGAATTGCTATTTAAAAAGCTCAGAATATGTAGGAAGCTGATAAATAAAGAGAATACTGTTTCTATTTACAGGTGATTCTGATTAGACTGGCGTTTTCTGAATGACTCAATTGAAACCTTGAAGATTGCTGTGTATACTTCTAGAAAAACTGTCTACTTTTGGTAAAACGCTTAACATACGAAATGATAGTCCCGAGAAATGAATAGAAACTTGTAAGAAACACTTGAAATGCTGGTACATAGAGCAGTTCTACCTTTATGCTCATGTTCAATCACGGAGATTAGAGATAGAATGCTGCGTAATGACGAGAGTACAGATAATGTTTACCATTCTGGCTACTTTAGATGACATATTTCTGAAGAATGTGCTTTCAAACATTAAGAATTGCTGTTTATAAAGTTCAGAATATGTAGGAAGCTGATAAATAAAAAGAATACTGTTTCTATTTACAGGTGATTCTGATTAGAATGGCGTTTTCTGAATGACTCATTTCAAACCTTGAAGATTCCTGTGTATTCTTCTAGGAAAACTGTCTACTGTTGGTTAAACGCTTAACATACACCATGATAATCCCGAAAAATGACTAGAAACATGTAAGAAACACTTGAAATGCTGTATCATAGAGCCGTGCTATCTTTATAGCCTAGTTCAATCACTGAGATTAGAGGTAAAAAACTCTCAACTGAGGAGAGTAAGGATGAAGTTTACAATTGCGGCTACTCTAGATGTTGTTTTTCCAAGGAAAGTGCTTTCAAACATTAAGAATTGCTGTTTATAAAGCTCAGAATATGTGGAAGCTGATAAATAAAGAGAATACTGTTTCTATTTACTGGTGATTTTGATTAGACTGGCGTTTTCTGAATGACTCAATTGAAACCTTGAAGATTCCTGTGTATACTTCTAGAAAAACTGTCTACTTTTGGTAAAACGCTTAACATACGCAATGATAGTCCCGAGAAATGATCAGAAACTTGTAAGAAACACTTGAAATGCTGTTACATAGAGCCGTTCTACCTTTATGTTTATGTTCAATCACGGATATTAGAGATAGAATGCTGCGTAATGACGAGAGTACAGATAATGTTTACCATTCTGGCTACTTTAGATGACATATTTCTGAATAATGTGCTTTCAAACATTAAGAATTGCTATTTAAAAAGCTCAGAATATGTAGGAAGCTGATAAATAAAGAGAATACTGTTTCTATTTACAGGTGATTCTGATTAGACTGGCGTTTTCTGAATGACTCAATTGAAACCTTGAAGATTGCTGTGTATACTTCTAGGAAAACTGTCTACTTTTGGTAAAACGCTTAACATACGAAATGATAGTCCCGAGAAATGAATAGAAACTTGTAAGAAACACTTGAAATGCTGGTACATAGAGCAGTTCTACCTTTATGCTCATGTTCAATCACGGAGATTAGAGATAGAATGCTGCGTAATGACGAGAGTACAGATAATGTTTACCATTCTGGCTACTTTAGATGACATATTTCTGAAGAATGTGCTTTCAAACATTAAGAATTGCTGTTTATAAAGTTCAGAATATGTAGGAAGCTGATAAATAAAAAGAATACTGTTTCTATTTACAGGTGATTCTGATTAGAATGGCGTTTTCTGAATGACTCATTTCAAACCTTGAAGATTCCTGTGTATTCTTCTAGGAAAACTGTCTACTGTTGGTTAAACGCTTAACATACACCATGATAATCCCGAAAAATGACTAGAAACATGTAAGAAACACTTGAAATGCTGTATCATAGAGCCGTGCTATCTTTATAGCCTAGTTCAATCACTGAGATTAGAGGTAAAAAACTCTCAACTGAGGAGAGTAAGGATGAAGTTTACAATTGTGGCTACTCTAGATGTTGTTTTTCCAAGGAAAGTGCTTTCAAACATTAAGGATTGCTGTTTATAAAGCTCAGAATATGTATGATGCTGATAAATAAATAAAATACTGTTTCTATTTACAGGTGATTCTGATTAGACTGGCGTTTTCTGAATGACTCAATTGAAACCTTGAAGATTCCTGTGTATACGTCTAGGAAAACTGTCTACTTTTGGTAAAACGCTTAACATACGCAATGATAGTCCCGAGAAATGATTAGAAACTTGTGAGAAACACTTGAAATGCTGGTACATAGAGCCGTTCTACCTTTATGTTCATGTTCAATCACGGAGATTAGAGATAGAATGCTGCGTAATGACGAGAGTACAGATAATGTTTACCATTCTGGTCACTTTCGGTGATGTATTTCCGAAGAAAGTGCTTTCAAACATTAAGAATTTCCGTTTAAAAAGCTGACAATATGGGTATGAAGCTGATAAATGAAGAGAATACTTTTTATATTCACAACTGAGGCCAAATTGCCTAGAGTTTTCTGAATGGCACAATTTAACTCTTGAAGATTCATGTGTATACTTCTGGGAAAACTGTCTACTTTTGGTAAAACTCTTAAAATACACAATGATAGTCCCAGAAATGATTAGAGACATGTAACAAACAGTTTAAATACGGGTAAATAGAGCCGTTCTATCCTGATGGCCAGGTTCAATCACTGAGATTAGAAGGAAGAAAACTCTCAAATGAAGGGAGTAATGATAATGTTTACAATTCGGGCTACTCTAGATGGAGTTTTTCCAAAGAAAGTGCTTCCAACATGAGGAATTTCTGTTTTTAAAGCTCAGAATATGTGTATGAGGCTGATCAATGAAGAAAATACTGTTTGTATTTACAATTGAGGCTGAATTGCCTGGCATTTTCTTAATGACAAAGTTTACATCCTGAAGATTCATGTATCTACTTCTGGAAAAATGTCTAATTTTGGTAAAACTCTTAAAATACACTAGGATAGTCCGGGAAGTGACTAGAAACATGTAAGAAACACTTGAAATGCTGTATCATAGAGCCTTGCTATCTTTATGGCCTAGTTCAATCACTGAGATTAGAGGTAAAAAACTCTCAAGTGAGGAGAGTAAGGATGAAGTTTACAATTGCGGCTACTCTAGATGATGTTTTTCCAAGGAAAGTGCTTTCAAACATTAAGAATTGCTGTTTATAAAGCTCAGAATATGTATGAAGCTGATAAATAAAGAGAATACTGTTTCTATTTACAGGTGATTTTGATTAGACTGGCGATTTCTGAATGACTCAATTGCAACCTTGAAGATTCCTGTTTATACTTCTAGAAAAACTGTCTACTTTTGGTAAAACGCTTAACATACGCAATGATAGTCCCGAGAAATTATCAGAAACTTGTAAGAAACACTTGAAATGCTGGTACATAGAGCCGTTCTACCTTTATGTTCATGTTCAATCACGGAGATTAGAGATAGAATGCTGCGTAATGACGAGAGTACAGATAATGTTTACCATTCTGGCTACTTTAGATGACATATTTCTGAAGAATGTGCTTTCAAACATTAAGAATTGCTGTTTATAACGCTCAGAATATGTAGGAAGCTGATAAATAAAGAGAATACTGTTTCTATTTACTGGTGATTCTGATTAGACTGGCGTGTTCTGAATGACTCATTTGAAACCTTGACGATTCCTCTGTATTCTGCTAGGAAAACTGTCTACTTTTGGTTAAACGCTTAACATACACCATGATAGTCCCGAGAAATGATTAGAAACATGTAAGAAACACTTGAAATGCTGGTACATAGAGCCGTTTCTACCTTTATGTTCATGTTCAATCACGGAGATTAGAGATAGAATGCTGTGTAATGACCTGAGTACAGATAATGTTTACCATTCTGGTTACTTCAGATGACATATTTCCGAAGAATGTGCTTTCAAACATTAAGAATTGCTGTTTATAAAGCTCATAATATGTAGGAAGCTGATAAATAAAGATAATACTGTTTCTATTTACAGGTGATTCTGATTACACTGGCGTTTTCTGAATGACTCATGTGAAACCTTGAAGATTCCTGTGTATACTTCTAGGAAAACTGTCTACTTTTGGTTAAACGCTTAACATACACCATGATAGTCCCGAGAAATGAATAGAAACATGTAAGAAACACTTGAAATGCTGGTACATAGAGCCGTTCTATCTTTATGTGCATGTTCAATCACGGCGATTAGAGATAGAATGCTCCGTAATGAGGAGAGTACAGATAATGTTTCCCATTCTGGTTATTTTAGATGATGTATTTCCGAAGAAAGTGCTTTCAAACATTAAGAATTTCCATTTAAAAAGCTGAGAATATGTGTATGAAGATGATAATTGAAGAGAATACTTTTTATATTCATAACTGAGGCAGAATTGCCTGGCGTTTTCTGAATGGCACAATTTAACTCTTGAAGATTCATGTGTATACTTCTGGGATAACTGTCTACTTTTGGTAAAACTCTTAAAATACACAATGATAGTCCCGAGAAATGATTAGAAACTTGTAAGAAACACTTTAAATGCTGGTACATAGAGCCTTTCTACCTTTATGTTCATGTTCAATCACGGAGATTAGAGATAGAATGCTGCGTAGTGATGAGAGTACAGATAATGTATACCATTCTGGCTACTTTAGATGACATATTTCTGAATAATGTGCTTTCAAACATTAAGAATTGCTGTTTATAAAGCTCAGAATATGTAGGAAGCTGATAAATAAAGAGAATACTGTTTCTATTTACAGGTGATTTATATTAGACTGGCGTTTTCTGAATGACTCAATTGAAACCTTGAAGATTCCTGTTTATACTTCTAGAAAAACTGTCTACTTTTGGTAAAACGCTTAACATACGCAATGATAGTCCCGAGAAATTATCAGAAACTTGTAAGAAACACTTGAAATGCTGGTACATAGAGCCGTTCTACCTTTATGTTCATGTTCAATCACGGAGATTAGAGATAGAATGCTGCGTAATGACGAGAGTACAGATAATGTTTACCATTCTGGCTACTTTAGATGACATATTTCTGAAGAATGTGCTTTCAAACATTAAGAATTGCTGTTTATAACGCTCAGAATATGTAGGAAGCTGATAAATAAAGAGAATACTGTTTCTATTTACAGGTGATTCTGATTAGACTGGCGTGTTCTGAATGACTCATTTGAAACCTTCACGATTCCTCTGTATTCTGCTAGGAAAACTGTCTACTTTTGGTTAAACGCTTAACATACACCATGATAGTCCCGAGAAATGATTAGAAACATGTAAGAAACACTTGAAATGCTGGTACATAGAGCCGTTTCTACCTTTATGTTCATGTTCAATCACGGAGATTAGAGATAGAATGCTGTGTAATGACGAGAGTACAGATAATGTTTACCATTCTGGTTACTTCAGATGACATATTTCCGAAGAATGTGCTTTCAAACATTAAGAATTGCTGTTTATAAAGCTCATAATATGTAGGAAGCTGATAAATAAAGATAATACTGTTTCTATTTACAGGTGATTCTGATTAGACTGGCGTTTTCTGAATGACTCATGTGAAACCTTGAAGATTCCTGTGTATACTTCTAGGAAAACTGTCTACTTTTGGTTAAACGCTTAACATACACCATGATAGTCCCGAGAAATGAATAGAAACATGTAAGAAACACTTGAAATGCTGGTACATAGAGCCGTTCTATCTTTATGTGCATGTTCAATCACGGAGATTAGAGATAGAATGCTCCGTAATGAGGAGAGTACAGATAATGTTTCTCATTCTGGTTATTTTAGATGATGTATTTCCGAAGAAAGTGCTTTCAAACATTAAGAATTTCCATTTAAAAAGCTGAGAATATGTGTATGAAGATGATAATTGAAGAGAATACTTTTTATATTCATAACTGAGGCAGAATTGCCTGGCGTTTTCTGAATGGCACAATTTAACTCTTGAAGATTCATGTGTATACTTCTGGGATAACTGTCTACTTTTGGTAAAACTCTTAAAATACACAATGATAGTCCCGAGAAATGATTAGAAACTTGTAAGAAACACTTTAAATGCTGGTACATAGAGCTTTTCTACCTTTATGTTCATGTTCAATCACGGAGATTAGAGATAGAATGCTGCGTAGTGATGAGAGTACAGATAATGTATACCATTCTGGCTACTTTAGATGACATATTTCTGAATAATGTGCTTTCAAACATTAAGAATTGCTGTTTATAAAGCTCAGAATATGTAGGAAGCTGATAAATAAAGAGAATACTGTTTCTATTTACAGATGATTCTGATTAGACTGGCGTTTTCTGAATGACTCATTTGAAACCTTGAAGATTCCTGTGTATTCTTCTAGGAAAACTGTCTACTTTTGGTTAAATGCTTAACGTACACCATGATAGTCCCGAGAAATGATTAGAAACATGTAAGAAACACTTGAAATGCTGGTACATAGAGCCGTTCTATCTTTATGTTTATGTTCAATCACGGATATTAGAGATAGAATGCTGCGTAGTGACGAGAGTACAGATAATGTATACCATTCTGGCTACTTTAGATGACATATTTCCTAAGAATCTGCTTTCAAACATTAAGAATTGCTGTTTATAAAGCTCAGAATATGTAGGAAGCTGATAAATAAAGAGAATACTGTTTCTATTTACAGGTGATTCTTATTAGACTGGCGTTTTCTGAATGACTCATTTGAAACCTTGAAGATTCCTGTTTATACTTCTAGGAAAACTGTCTACTTTTGGTTAAACGCTTAACATACACCATGATAGTCCCGAGAAATGATTAGAAACATGTAAGAAACACTTGAAATGCTGTATAATAGAGCCGTGCTATCTTTATGGCCTAGTTCAATCACTGATATTAGATGTAAACAACTCTCAACTGAGGAGAGTAAGGATGAAGTTTACAATTGCGGCTACTCTAGATGTTGTTTTTCCAAGGAAAGTGCTTCCAAACATTAAGAATTGCTGTTTATAAAGCTCAGAATATGTGGAAGCTGATAAATAAAGAGAATACTGTTTCTATTTACAGGTGATTTTGATTAGACTGGCGTTTTCTGAATGACTCAATTGAAACCTTGAAGATTCCTGTGTATACTTCTAGAAAAACTGTCTACTTTTGGTAAAACGCTTAACATACGCAATGATAGTCCCGAGAAATGATCAGAAACTTGTAAGAAACACTTGAAATGCTGTTACATAGAGCCGTTCTACCTTTATGTTTATGTTCAATCACGGATATTAGAGATAGAATGCTGCGTAGTGACGAGAGTACAGATAATGTATACCATTCTGGCTACTTTAGATGACATATTTCTGAATAATGTGCTTTCAAACATTAAGAATTGCTATTTATAAAGCTCAGAATATGTAGGAAGCTGATAAATAAAGAGAATACTGTTTCTATTTACAGGTGATTCTGATTAGACTGGCGTTTTCTGAATGACTCATTTCAAACCTTGAAGATTCCTGTGTATTCTTCAAGGAAAACTGTCTACTGTTGGTTAAACGCTTAACATACACCATGATAATCCCGAAAAATGACTAGAAACATGTAAGAAACACTTGAAATGCTGTATCATAGAGCCGTGCTATCTTTATAGCCTAGTTCAATCACTGAGATTAGAGGTAAAAAACTCTCAACTGAGGAGAGTAAGGATGAAGTTTACAATTGTGGCTACTCTAGATGTTGTTTTTCCAAGGAAAGTGCTTTCAAACATTAAGGATTGCTGTTTATAAAGCTCAGAATATGTATGATGCTGATAAATAAAGAAAATACTGTTTCTATTTACAGGTGATTCTGATTAGACTGGCGTTTTCTGAATGACTCAATTGACACCTTGAAGATTCCTGTGTATACGTCTAGGAAAACTGTCTACTTTTGGTAAAACGCTTAACATACGCAATGATAGTCCCGAGAAATGATTAGAAACTTGTGAGAAACACTTGAAATGCTGGTACATAGAGCCGTTCTACCTTTATGTTCATGTTCAATCACGGAGATTAGAGATAGAATGCTGCGTAATGATGAGAGTACAGATAATGTTTACCATTCTGGTCACTTTCGGTGATGTATTTCCGAAGAAAGTGCTTTCAAACATTAAGAATTTCCGTTTAAAAAGCTCACAATATGGGTATGAAGCTGATAAATGAAGAGAATACTTTTTATATTCACAACTGAGGCCAAATTGCCTAGAGTTTTCTGAATGGCACAATTTAACTCTTGAAGATTCATGTGTATACTTCTGGGAAAACTGTCTACTTTTGGTAAAACTCTTAAAATACACAATGATAGTCCCAGAAATGATTAGAGACATGTAACAAACAGTTTAAATACGGGTAAATAGAGCCGTTCTATCCTGATGGCCAGGTTCAATCACTGAGATTAGAAGGAAGAAAACTCTCAAATGAAGGGAGTAATGATAATGTTTACAATTCGGGCTACTCTAGATGCAGTTTTTCCAAAGAAAGTGCTTTTAACATGAGGAATTTCTGTTTTTAAAGCTCAGAATATGTGTATGAGGCTGATCAATGAAGAGAATACTGTTTGTATTTACAATTGAGGCTGAATTGCCTGGCATTTTCTTAATGACAAAGTTTACATCCTGAAGATTCATGTATCTACTTCTGGAAAAATGTCTAATTTTGGTAAAACTCTTAAAATACACTAGGATAGTCCGGGAAGTGACTAGAAACATGTAAGAAACACTTGAAATGCTGTATCATAGAGCCTTGCTATCTTTATGGCCTAGTTCAATCACTGAGATTAGAGGTAAAAAACTCTCAAGTGAGGAGAGTAAGGATGAAGTTTACAATTGCGGCTACTCTAGATGATGTTTTTCCAAGGAAAGTGCTTTCAAACATTAAGAATTGCTGTTTATAAAGCTCAGAATATGTATGAAGCTGATAAATAAAGAGAATACTGTTTCTATTTACAGGTGATTTTGATTAGACTGGCGTTTTCTGAATGACTCAATTGAAACCTTGAAGATTCCTGTTTATACTTCTAGAAAAACTGTCTACTTTTGGTAAAACGCTTAACATACGCAATGATAGTCCCGAGAAATTATCAGAAACTTGTAAGAAACACTTGAAATGCTGGTACATAGAGCCGTTCTACCTTTATGTTCATGTTCAATCACGGAGATTAGAGATAGAATGCTGTGTAATGACGAGAGTACAGATAATGTTTACCATTCTGGCTACTTTAGATGACATATTTCTGAAGAATGTGCTTTCAAACATTAAGAATTGCTGTTTATAACGCTCAGAATATGTAGGAAGCTGATAAACAAAGAGAATACTGTTTCTATTTACAGGTGATTCTGATTAGACTGGCGTGTTCTGAATGACTCATTTGAAACCTTGACGATTCCTGTGTATTCTGCTAGGAAAACTGTCTACTTTTGGTTAAACGCTTAACATACACCATGATAGTCCCGAGAAATGATTAGAAACATGTAAGAAACACTTGAAATGCTGGTACATAGAGCCGTTCTACCTTTATGTTCATGTTCAATCACGGAGATTAGAGATAGAATGCTGTGTAATGACGAGAGTACAGATAATGTTTACCATTCTGGTTACTTCAGATGACATATTTCCGAAGAATGTGCTTTCAAACATTAAGAATTGCTGTTTATAAAGCTCATAATATGTAGGAAGCTGATAAATAAAGATAATACTGTTTCTATTTACAGGTGATTCTGATTAGACTGGCGTTTTCTGAATGACTCATGTGAAACCTTGAAGATTCCTGTGTATACTTCTAGGAAAACTGTCTAGTTTTGGTTAAACGCTTAACATACACCATGATAGTCCCGAGAAATGAATAGAAACATGTAAGAAACACTTGAAATGCTGGTACATAGAGCCGTTCTATCTTTATGTGCATGTTCAATCACGGAGATTAGAGATAGAATGCTCCGTAATGAGGAGAGTACAGATAATGTTTCCCATTCTGGTTATTTTAGATGATGTATTTCCGAAGAAAGTGCTTTCAAACATTAAGAATTTCCATTTAAAAAGCTGAGAATATGTGTATGAAGATGATAATTGAAGAGAATACTTTTTATATTCATAACTGAGGCAGAATTGCCTGGCGTTTTCTGAATGCCACAATTTAACTCTTGAAGATTCATATGTATACTTCTGGGATAACTGTCTACTTTTGGTAAAACTCTTAAAATACACAATGATAGTCCCGAGAAATGATTAGAAACATGTAAGAAACACTTGAAATGCTGTATCATAGAGCCTTGCTATCTTTATGGCCTAGTTCAATCACTGAGATTAGAGGTAAAAAACTCTCAAGTGAGGAGAGTAAGGATGAAGTTTACAATTGCGGCTACTCTAGATGATGTTTTTCCAAGGACAGTGCTTTCAAACATTAAGAATTGCTGTTTATAAAGCTCAGAATATGTATGAAGCTGATAAATAAAGAGAATACTGTTTCTATTTACAGGTGATTCTGATTAGACTGGCGTGTTCTGAATGACTCATTTGAAACCTTGACGATTCCTGTGTATTCTGCTAGGAAAACTGTCTACTTTTGGTAAAACGCTTAACATACGCAATGATAGTCCCGAGAAATGATTAGAAACTTGTGAGAAACACTTGAAATGCTGGTACATAGAGCCGTTCTACCTTTATGTTCATGTTCAATCACGGAGATTAGAGATAGAATGCTGCGTAATGATGAGAGTACAGATAATGTTTACCATTCTGGTCACTTTCGGTGATGTATTTCCGAAGAAAGTGCTTTCAAACATTAAGAATTTCCGTTTAAAAAGCTCACAATATGGGTATGAAGCTGATAAATGAAGAGAATACTTTTTATATTCACAACTGAGGCCAAATTGCCTAGAGTTTTCTGAATGGCACAATTTAACTCTTGAAGATTCATGTGTATACTTCTGGGAAAACTGTCTACTTTTGGTAAAACTCTTAAAATACACAATGATAGTCCCAGAAATGATTAGAGACATGTAACAAACAGTTTAAATACGGGTAAATAGAGCCGTTCTATCCTGATGGCCAGGTTCAATCACTGAGATTAGAAGGAAGAAAACTCTCAAATGAAGGGAGTAATGATAATGTTTACAATTCGGGCTACTCTAGATGCAGTTTTTCCAAAGAAAGTGCTTTTAACATGAGGAATTTCTGTTTTTAAAGCTCAGAATATGTGTATGAGGCTGATCAATGAAGAGAATACTGTTTGTATTTACAATTGAGGCTGAATTGCCTGGCATTTTCTTAATGACAAAGTTTACATCCTGAAGATTCATGTATCTACTTCTGGAAAAATGTCTAATTTTGGTAAAACTCTTAAAATACACTAGGATAGTCCGGGAAGTGACTAGAAACATGTAAGAAACACTTGAAATGCTGTATCATAGAGCCTTGCTATCTTTATGGCCTAGTTCAATCACTGAGATTAGAGGTAAAAAACTCTCAAGTGAGGAGAGTAAGGATGAAGTTTACAATTGCGGCTACTCTAGATGATGTTTTTCCAAGGAAAGTGCTTTCAAACATTAAGAATTGCTGTTTATAAAGCTCAGAATATGTATGAAGCTGATAAATAAAGAGAATACTGTTTCTATTTACAGGTGATTTTGATTAGACTGGCGTTTTCTGAATGACTCAATTGAAACCTTGAAGATTCCTGTTTATACTTCTAGAAAAACTGTCTACTTTTGGTAAAACGCTTAACATACGCAATGATAGTCCCGAGAAATTATCAGAAACTTGTAAGAAACACTTGAAATGCTGGTACATAGAGCCGTTCTACCTTTATGTTCATGTTCAATCACGGAGATTAGAGATAGAATGCTGCGTAATGACGAGAGTACAGATAATGTTTACCATTCTGGCTACTTTAGATGACATATTTCTGAAGAATGTGCTTTCAAACATTAAGAATTGCTGTTTATAACGCTCAGAATATGTAGGAAGCTGATAAACAAAGAGAATACTGTTTCTATTTACAGGTGATTCTGATTAGACTGGCGTGTTCTGAATGACTCATTTGAAACCTTGACGATTCCTGTGTATTCTGCTAGGAAAACTGTCTACTTTTGGTTAAACGCTTAACATACACCATGATAGTCCCGAGAAATGATTAGAAACATGTAAGAAACACTTGAAATGCTGGTACATAGAGCCGTTCTACCTTTATGTTCATGTTCAATCACGGAGATTAGAGATAGAATGCTGTGTAATGACGAGAGTACAGATAATGTTTACCATTCTGGTTACTTCAGATGACATATTTCCGAAGAATGTGCTTTCAAACATTAAGAATTGCTGTTTATAAAGCTCATAATATGTAGGAAGCTGATAAATAAAGATAATACTGTTTCTATTTACAGGTGATTCTGATTAGACTGGCGTTTTCTGAATGACTCATGTGAAACCTTGAAGATTCCTGTGTATACTTCTAGGAAAACTGTCTAGTTTTGGTTAAACGCTTAACATACACCATGATAGTCCCGAGAAATGAATAGAAACATGTAAGAAACACTTGAAATGCTGGTACATAGAGCCGTTCTATCTTTATGTGCATGTTCAATCACGGAGATTAGAGATAGAATGCTCCGTAATGAGGAGAGTACAGATAATGTTTCCCATTCTGGTTATTTTAGATGATGTATTTCCGAAGAAAGTGCTTTCAAACATTAAGAATTTCCATTTAAAAAGCTGAGAATATGTGTATGAAGATGATAATTGAAGAGAATACTTTTTATATTCATAACTGAGGCAGAATTGCCTGGCGTTTTCTGAATGCCACAATTTAACTCTTGAAGATTCATATGTATACTTCTGGGATAACTGTCTACTTTTGGTAAAACTCTTAAAATACACAATGATAGTCCCGAGAAATGATTAGAAACATGTAAGAAACACTTGAAATGCTGTATCATAGAGCCTTGCTATCTTTATGGCCTAGTTCAATCACTGAGATTAGAGGTAAAAAACTCTCAAGTGAGGAGAGTAAGGATGAAGTTTACAATTGCGGCTACTCTAGATGATGTTTTTCCAAGGACAGTGCTTTCAAACATTAAGAATTGCTGTTTATAAAGCTCAGAATATGTATGAAGCTGATAAATAAAGAGAATACTGTTTCTATTTACAGGTGATTTTGATTAGACTGGCGATTTCTGAATGACTCAATTGAAACCTTGAAGATTCCTGTTTATACTTCTAGAAAAACTGTCTACTTTTGGTAAAACGCTTAACATACGCAATGATAGTCCCGAGAAATTATCAGAAACTTGTAAGAAACACTTGAAATGCTGGTACATAGAGCCGTTCTACCTTTATGTTCATGTTCAATCACGGAGATTAGAGATAGAATGCTGCGTAATGACGAGAGTACAGATAATGTTTACCATTCTGGCTACTTTAGATGACATATTTCTGAAGAATGTGCTTTCAAACATTAAGAATTGCTGTTTATAACGCTCAGAATATGTAGGAAGCTGATAAATAAAGAGAATACTGTTGCTATTTACAGGTGATTCTGATTAGACTGGCGTGTTCTGAATGACTCATTTGAAACCTTGACGATTCCTGTGTATTCTGCTAGGAAAACTGTCTACTTTTGGTTAAACGCTTAACATACACCATGATAGTCCCGAGAAATGATTAGAAACATGTAAGAAACACTTGAAATGCTGGTACATAGAGCCGTTTCTACCTTTATGTTCATGTTCAATCACGGAGATTAGAGATGGAATGCTGTGTAATGACGAGAGTACAGATAATGTTTACCATTCTGGTTACTTCAGATGACATATTTCCGAAGAATGTGCTTTCAAACATTAAGAATTGCTGTTTATAAAGCTCATAATATGTAGGAAGCTGATAAATAAAGATAATACTGTTTCTATTTACAGGTGATTCTGATTAGACTGGCGTTTTCTGAATGACTCATGTGAAACCTTGAAGATTCCTGTGTATACTTCTAGGAAAACTGTCTACTTTTGGTTAAACGCTTAACATACACCATGATAGTCCCGAGAAATGAATAGAAACATGTAAGAAACACTTGAAATGCTGGTACATAGAGCCGTTCTATCTTTATGTGCATGTTCAATCACGGAGATTAGAGATAGAATGCTGCGTAATGACGAGAGTACAGATAATGTTTACCATTCTGGCTACTTTAGATGACATATTTCTGAAGAATGTGCTTTCAAACATTAAGAATTGCTGTTTATAAAGCTCAGAATATGTAGGAAGCTGATAAATAAAGAGAATACTGTTTCTATTTACAGGTGATTCTGATTAGACTGGCGTTTTCTGAATGACTCATTTCAAACCTTGAAGATTCCTGTGTATTCTTCTAGGAAAACTGTCTACTGTTGGTTAAACGCTTAACATACACCATGATAATCCTGAAAAATGACTAGAAACATGTAAGAAACACTTGAAATGCTGTATCATAGAGCCGTGCTATCTTTATAGCCTAGTTCAATCACTGAGATTAGAGGTAAAAAACTCTCAACTGAGGAGAGTAAGGATGAAGTTTACAATTGTGGCTACTCTAGATGTTGTTTTTCCAAGGAAAGTGCTTTCAAACATTAAGGATTGCTGTTTATAAAGCTCAGAATATGTATGATGCTGATAAATAAAGAAAATACTGTTTCTATTTACAGGTGATTCTGATTAGACTGGCGTTTTCTGAATGACTCAATTGACACCTTGAAGATTCCTGTGTATACGTCTAGGAAAACTGTCTACTTTTGGTAAAACGCTTAACATACGCAATGATAGTCCCGAGAAATGATTAGAAACTTGTGAGAAACACTTGAAATGCTGGTACATAGAGCCGTTCTACCTTTATGTTCATGTTCAATCACGGAGATTAGAGATAGAATGCTGCGTAATGATGAGAGTACAGATAATGTTTACCATTCTGGTCACTTTCGGTGATGTATTTCCGAAGAAAGTGCTTTCAAACATTAAGAATTTCCGTTTAAAAAGCTGACAATATGGGTATGAAGCTGATAAATGAAGAGAATACTTTTTATATTCACAACTGAGGCCAAATTGCCTAGAGTTTTCTGAATGGCACAATTTAACTCTTGAAGATTCATGTGTATACTTCTGGGAAAACTGTCTACTTTTGGTAAAACTCTTAAAATACACAATGATAGTCCCAGAAATGATTAGAGACATGTAACAAACAGTTTAAATACGGGTAAATAGAGCCGTTCTATCCTGATGGCCTAGTTCAATCACTGAGATTAGAAGGAAGAAAACTCTCAAATGAAGGGAGTAATGATAATGTTTACAATTCGGGCTACTCTAGATGGAGTTTTTCCAAAGAAAGTGCTTCCAACATGAGGAATTTCTGTTTTTAAAGCTCAGAATATGTGTATGAGGCTGATCAATGAAGAGAATACTGTTTGTATTTACAATTGAGGCTGAATTGCCTGTCATTTTCTTAATGACAAAGTTTACATCCTGAAGATTCATGTATCTACTTCTGGAAAAATGTCTAATTTTGGTAAAACTCTTAAAATACACTAGGATAGTCCGGGAAGTGACTAGAAACATGTAAGAAACACTTGAAATGCTGTATCATAGAGCCTTGCTATCTTTATGGCCTAGTTCAATCACTGAGATTAGAGGTAAAAAACTCTCAAGTGAGGAGAGTAAGGATGAAGTTTACAATTGCGGCTACTCTAGATGATGTTTTTCCAAGGAAAGTGCTTTCAAACATTAAGAATTGCTGTTTATAAAGCTCAGAATATGTATGAAGCTGATAAATAAAGAGAATACTGTTTCTATTTACAGGTGATTTTGATTAGACTGGCGATTTCTGAATGACTCAATTGAAACCTTGAAGATTCCTGTTTATACTTCTAGAAAAACTGTCTACTTTTGGTAAAACGCTTAACATACGCAATGATAGTCCCGAGAAATTATCAGAAACTTGTAAGAAACACTTGAAATGCTGGTACATAGAGCCGTTCTACCTTTATGTTCATGTTCAATCACGGAGATTAGAGATAGAATGCTGCATAGTGACGAGAGTACAGATAATGTTTACCATTCTGGCTACTTTAGATGACATATTTCCCAAGAATGTGCTTTCAAACATTAAGAATTACTGTTTATAAAGCTCAGAATATGTAGGAAGCTGATAAATAAAGAGAATACTGTTTCTATTTACTGGTGATTCTGATTAGACTGGCGTGTTCTGAATGACTCATTTGAAACCTTGACGATTCCTGTGTATTCTGCTAGGAAAACTGTCTACTTTTGGTTAAACGCTTAACATACACCATGATAGTCCCGAGAAATGATTAGAAACATGTAAGAAACACTTGAAATGCTGGTACATAGAGCCGTTTCTACCTTTATGTTCATGTTCAATCACGGAGATTAGAGATAGAATGCTGTGTAATGACCTGAGTACAGATAATGTTTACCATTCTGGTTACTTCAGATGACATATTTCCGAAGAATGTGCTTTCAAACATTAAGAATTGCTGTTTATAAAGGTCATAATATGTAGGAAGCTGATAAATAAAGATAATACTGTTTCTATTTACAGGTGATTCTGATTAGACTGGCGTTTTCTGAATGACTCATGTGAAACCTTGAAGATTCCTGTGTATACTTCTAGGAAAACTGTCTACTTTTGGTTAAACGCTTAACATACACCATGATAGTCCCGAGAAATGAATAGAAACATGTAAGAAACACTTGAAATGCTGGTACATAGAGCCGTTCTATCTTTATGTGCATGTTCAATCACGGCGATTAGAGATAGAATGCTCCGTAATGAGGAGAGTACAGATAATGTTTCCCATTCTGGTTATTTTAGATGATGTATTTCCGAAGAAAGTGCTTTCAAACATTAAGAATTTCCTTTTAAAAAGCTGAGAATATGTGTATGAAGATGATAATTGAAGAGAATACTTTTTATATTCATAACTGAGGCAGAATTGCCTGGCGTTTTCTGAATGGCACAATTTAACTCTTGAAGATTCATGTGTATACTTCTGGGATAACTGTCTACTTTTGGTAAAACTCTTAAAATACACAATGATAGTCCCGAGAAATGATTAGAAACTTGTAAGAAACACTTTAAATGCTGGTACATAGAGCCTTTCTACCTTTATGTTCATGTTCAATCACGGAGATTAGAGATAGAATGCTGCGTAGTGATGAGAGTACAGATAATGTATACCATTCTGGCTACTTTAGATGACATATTTCTGAATAATGTGCTTTCAAACATTAAGAATTGCTGTTTATAAAGCTCAGAATATGTAGGAAGCTGATAAATAAAGAGAATACTGTTTCTATTTACAGGTGATTTATATTAGACTGGCGTTTTCTGAATGACTCAATTGAAACCTTGAAGATTCCTGTTTATACTTCTAGAAAAACTGTCTACTTTTGGTAAAACGCTTAACATACGCAATGATAGTCCCGAGAAATTATCAGAAACTTGTAAGAAACACTTGAAATGCTGGTACATAGAGCCGTTCTACCTTTATGTTCCTGTTCAATCACGGAGATTAGAGATAGAATGCTGTGTAATGACGAGAGTACAGATAATGTTTACCATTCTGGTTACTTCAGATGACATATTTCCGAAGAATGTGCTTTCAAACATTAAGAATTGCTGTTTATAAAGCTCATAATATGTAGGAAGCTGATAAATAAAGATAATACTGTTTCTATTTACAGGTGATTCTGATTAGACTGGCGTTTTCTGAATGACTCATGTGAAACCTTGAAGATTCCTGTGTATACTTCTAGGAAAACTGTCTAGTTTTGGTTAAACGCTTAACATACACCATGATAGTCCCGAGAAATGAATAGAAACATGTAAGAAACACTTGAAATGCTGGTACATAGAGCCGTTCTATCTTTATGTGCATGTTCAATCACGGAGATTAGAGATAGAATGCTCCGTAATGAGGAGAGTACAGATAATGTTTCCCATTCTGGTTATTTTAGATGATGTATTTCCGAAGAAAGTGCTTTCAAACATTAAGAATTTCCATTTAAAAAGCTGAGAATATGTGTATGAAGATGATAATTGAAGAGAATACTTTTTATATTCATAACTGAGGCAGAATTGCCTGGCGTTTTCTGAATGCCACAATTTAACTCTTGAAGATTCATATGTATACTTCTGGGATAACTGTCTACTTTTGGTAAAACTCTTAAAATACACAATGATAGTCCCGAGAAATGATTAGAAACATGTAAGAAACACTTGAAATGCTGTATCATAGAGCCTTGCTATCTTTATGGCCTAGTTCAATCACTGAGATTAGAGGTAAAAAACTCTCAAGTGAGGAGAGTAAGGATGAAGTTTACAATTGCGGCTACTCTAGATGATGTTTTTCCAAGGACAGTGCTTTCAAACATTAAGAATTGCTGTTTATAAAGCTCAGAATATGTATGAAGCTGATAAATAAAGAGAATACTGTTTCTATTTACAGGTGATTTTGATTAGACTGGCGATTTCTGAATGACTCAATTGAAACCTTGAAGATTCCTGTTTATACTTCTAGAAAAACTGTCTACTTTTGGTAAAACGCTTAACATACGCAATGATAGTCCCGAGAAATTATCAGAAACTTGTAAGAAACACTTGAAATGCTGGTACATAGAGCCGTTCTACCTTTATGTTCATGTTCAATCACGGAGATTAGAGATAGAATGCTGCGTAATGACGAGAGTACAGATAATGTTTACCATTCTGGCTACTTTAGATGACATATTTCTGAAGAATGTGCTTTCAAACATTAAGAATTGCTGTTTATAACGCTCAGAATATGTAGGAAGCTGATAAATAAAGAGAATACTGTTGCTATTTACAGGTGATTCTGATTAGACTGGCGTGTTCTGAATGACTCATTTGAAACCTTGACGATTCCTGTGTATTCTGCTAGGAAAACTGTCTACTTTTGGTTAAACGCTTAACATACACCATGATAGTCCCGAGAAATGATTAGAAAAATGTAAGAAACACTTGAAATGCTGGTACATAGAGCCGTTTCTACCTTTATGTTCATGTTCAATCACGGAGATTAGAGATAGAATGCTGTGTAATGACGAGAGTACAGATAATGTTTACCATTCTGGTTACTTCAGATGACATATTTCCGAAGAATGTGCTTTCAAACATTAAGAATTGCTGTTTATAAAGCTCATAATATGTAGGAAGCTGATAAATAAAGATAATACTGTTTCTATTTACAGGTGATTCTGATTAGACTGGCGTTTTCTGAATGACTCATGTGAAACCTTGAAGATTCCTGTGTATACTTCTAGGAAAACTGTCTACTTTTGGTTAAACGCTTAACATACACCATGATAGTCCCGAGAAATGAATAGAAACATGTAAGAAACACTTGAAATGCTGGTACATAGAGCCGTTCTATCTTTATGTGCATGTTCAATCACGGAGATTAGAGATAGAATGCTGCGTAATGACGAGAGTACAGATAATGTTTACCATTCTGGCTACTTTAGATGACATATTTCTGAAGAATGTGCTTTCAAACATTAAGAATTGCTGTTTATAAAGCTCAGAATATGTAGGAAGCTGATAAATAAAGAGAATACTGTTTCTATTTACAGGTGATTCTGATTAGACTGGCGTTTTCTGAATGACTCATTTCAAACCTTGAAGAATCCTGTGTATTCTTCTAGGAAAACTGTCTACTGTTGGTTAAACGCTTAACATACACCATGATAATCCTGAAAAATGACTAGAAACATGTAAGAAACACTTGAAATGCTGTATCATAGAGCCGTGCTATCTTTATAGCCTAGTTCAATCACTGAGATTAGAGGTAAAAAACTCTCAACTGAGGAGAGTAAGGATGAAGTTTACAATTGTGGCTACTCTAGATGTTGTTTTTCCAAGGAAAGTGCTTTCAAACATTAAGGATTGCTGTTTATAAAGCTCAGAATATGTATGATGCTGATAAATAAAGAAAATACTGTTTCTATTTACAGGTGATTCTGATTAGACTGGCGTTTTCTGAATGACTCAATTGACACCTTGATGATTCCTGTGTATACGTCTAGGAAAACTGTCTACTTTTGGTAAAACGCTTAACATACGCAATGATAGTCCCGAGAAATGATTAGAAACTTGTGAGAAACACTTGAAATGCTGGTACATAGAGCCGTTCTACCTTTATGTTCATGTTCAATCACGGAGATTAGAGATAGAATGCTGCATAATGATGAGAGTACAGATAATGTTTACCATTCTGGTCACTTTCGGTGATGTATTTCCGAAGAAAGTGCTTTCAAACATTAAGAATTTCCGTTTAAAAAGCTGACAATATGGGTATGAAGCTGATAAATGAAGAGAATACTTTTTATATTCACAACTGAGGCCAAATTGCCTAGAGTTTTCTGAATGGCACAATTTAACTCTTGAAGATTCATGTGTATACTTCTGGGAAAACTGTCTACTTTTGGTAAAACTCTTAAAATACACAATGATAGTCCCAGAAATGATTAGAGACATGTAACAAACAGTTTAAATACGGGTAAATAGAGCCGTTCTATCCTGATGGCCTAGTTCAATCACTGAGATTAGAAGGAAGAAAACTCTCAAATGAAGGGAGTAATGATAATGTTTACAATTCGGGCTACTCTAGATGGAGTTTTTCCAAAGAAAGTGCTTCCAACATGAGGAATTTCTGTTTTTAAAGCTCAGAATATGTGTATGAGGCTGATCAATGAAGAGAATACTGTTTGTATTTACAATTGAGGCTGAATTGCCTGGCATTTTCTTAATGACAAAGTTTACATCCTGAAGATTCATGTATCTACTTCTGGAAAAATGTCTAATTTTGGTAAAACTCTTAAAATACACTAGGATAGTCCGGGTAGTGACTAGAAACATGTAAGAAACACTTGAAATGCTGTATCATAGAGCCTTGCTATCTTTATGGCCTAGTTCAATCACTGAGATTAGAGGTAAAAAACTCTCAAGTGAGGAGAGTAAGGATGAAGTTTACAATTGCGGCTACTCTAGATGATGTTTTTCCAAGGAAAGTGCTTTCAAACATTAAGAATTGCTGTTTATAAAGCTCAGAATATGTATGAAGCTGATAAATAAAGAGAATACTGTTTCTATTTACAGGTGATTTTGATTAGACTGGCGTTTTCTGAATGACTCAATTGAAACCTTGAAGATTCCTGTTTATACTTCTAGAAAAACTGTCTACTTTTGGTAAAACGCTTAACATACGCAATGATAGTCCCGAGAAATTATCAGAAACTTGTAAGAAACACTTGAAATGCTGGTACATAGAGCCGTTCTACCTTTATGTTCATGTTCAATCACGGAGATTAGAGATAGAATGCTGTGTAATGACGAGAGTACAGATAATGTTTACCATTCTGGTTACTTCAGATGACATATTTCCGAAGAATGTGCTTTCAAACATTAAGAATTGCTGTTTATAAAGCTCATAATATGTAGGAAGCTGATAAATAAAGATAATACTGTTTCTATTTACAGGTGATTCTGATTAGACTGGCGTTTTCTGAATGACTCATGTGAAACCTTGAAGATTCCTGTGTATACTTCTAGGAAAACTGTCTACTTTTGGTTAAACGCTTAACATACACCATGATAGTCCCGAGAAATGAATAGAAACATGTAAGAAACACTTGAAATGCTGGTACATAGAGCCGTTCTATCTTTATGTGCATGTTCAATCACGGAGATTAGAGATAGAATGCTCCGTAATGAGGAGAGTACAGATAATGTTTCCCATTCTGGTTATTTTAGATGATGTATTTCCGAAGAAAGTGCTTTCAAACATTAAGAATTTCCATTTAAAAAGCTGAGAATATGTGTATGAAGATCATAATTGAAGAGAATACTTTTTATATTCATAAATGAGGCAGAATTGCCTGGCGTTTTCTGAATGGCACAATTTAACTCTTGAAGATTCATGTGTATACTTCTGGGATAACTGTCTACTTTTGGTAAAACTCTTAAAATACACAATGATAGTCCCGAGAAATGATTAGAAACTTGTAAGAAACACTTTAAATGCTGGTACATAGAGCCTTTCTACCTTTATGTTCATGTTCAATCACGGAGATTAGAGATAGAATGCTGCGTAGTGATGAGAGTACAGATAATGTATACCATTCTGGCTACTTTAGATGACATATTTCAGAATAATGTGCTTTCAAACATTAAGAATTGCTGTTTATAAAGCTCAGAATATGTAGGAAGCTGATAAATAAAGAGAATACTGTTTCTATTTACAGATGATTCTGATTAGACTGGCGTTTTCTGAATGACTCATTTGAAACCTTGAAGATTCCTGTGTATTCTTCTAGGAAAACTGTCTACTTTTGGTTAAATGCTTAACGTACACCATGATAGTCCCGAGAAATGATTAGAAACATGTAAGAAACACTTGAAATGCTGTATAATAGAGCCGTGCTATCTTTATGGCCTAGTTCAATCACTGATATTAGAGGTAAACAACTCTCAAATGAGGAGAGTAAGGATGAAGTTTACAATTGCGTCTACTCTAGATGTTGTTTTTCCAAGGAAAGTGCTTTCAAACATTAAGAATTGCTGTTTATAAAGCTCAGAATATGTGGAAGCTGATAAATAAAGAGAATACTGTTTCCATTTACAGGTGATTTTGATTAGACTGGCGTTTTCTGAATGACTCAATTGAAACCTTGAAGATTCCTGTGTATACTTCTAGAAAAACTGTCTACTTTTGGTAAAACGCTTAACATACGCAATGATAGTCCCGAGAAATGATCAGAAACTTGTAAGAAACACTTGAAATGCTGTTACATAGAGCCGTTCTACCTTTATGCTCATGTTCAATCACGGAGATTAGAGATAGAATGCTGCATAATGACGAGAGTACAGATAATGTTTACCATTCTGGCTACTTTAGATGACATATTTCTGAAGAATGTGCTTTCAAACATTAAGAATTGCTGTTTATAAAGCTCAGAATATGTAGGAAGCTGATAAATAAAGAGAATACTGTTTCTATTTACAGGTGATTCTGATTAGACTGGCGTTTTCTGAATGACTCATTTCAAACCTTGAAGATTCCTGTGTATTCTTCTAGGAATACTGTCTACTGTTGGTTAAACGCTTAACATACACCATGATAATCCCGAAAAATGACTAGAAACATGTAAGAAACACTTGAAATGCTGTATCATAGAGCCGTGCTATCTTTATAGCCTAGTTCAATCACTGAGATTAGAGGTAAAAAACTCTCAACTGAGGAGAGTAAGGATGAAGTTTACAATTGTGGCTACTCTAGATGTTGTTTTTCCAAGGAAAGTGCTTTCAAACATTAAGTATTGCTGTTTATAAAGCTCAGAATATGTATGATGCTGATAAATAAAGAAAATACTGTTTCTATTTACAGGTGATTCTGATTAGACTGGCGTTTTCTGAATGACTCAATTGAAACCTTGAAGATTCCTGTGTATACTTCTAGGAAAACTGTCTATTTTTGGTTAAACGCTTAACATACACCATGATCGTCCGGAGATATGATTAGAAACATGTAAGAAACACTTGAAATGCTGGTACATAGAGCCGTTCTACCTTTATGTTCATGTTCAATCACGGAGATTAGAGATAGAATGCTGCGTAATGACGAGAGTACAGATAATGTTTACCATTCTGGCTACTTTAGATGATGTATTTCCGAAGAAAGTGCTTTCAAACATTAAGAATTTCCGTTTAAAAAGCTAAGAGTATGGGTATGAAGCTGAGAAATGAAGAGAATACTTTTTATGTTTACAACTGAGGCCGAATTGCCTGGCGTTTTCTGAATGGCACAATTTAACTCTTGAAGATTCATGTGTATACTTCTGGGAAAACTGTCTACTTTTGGTAAAACTCTTAAAATACACAATGATAGTCCCAGAAATGATTAGAGACATGTAAGAAACAGTTTAAATACGGGTAAATAGAGCCGTTCTATCCTGATGGCCTAGTTCAATCACCGAGATTAGAGGTAGAAAACTCTCAAATGAAGAGAGTAATGATAATGTTTACAATTCCGGCTACTCTAGATGGTGTTTTTCCAAAGAAAGTGCTTCCAACATGAGGAATTGCTGTTTTTAAAGCTCAGAATATGTGTATGAGGCTGATCAATGAAGAGAATACTGTTTATATTTACAATTGAGACTGATTGCCTGGCATTTTCTTAATGACAAAGTTTAGACCTGAAGATTGATGTATCAACTTCTGGAAAAATGTCTAATTTTGGTAAAACTCTTAAAATACACTAGGAGAGGCCGGGATGTGACTAGAAACATGTAAGAAACACTTGAAATGCTGCATAATAGAGCCGTGCTATCTTTATGGCCTAGTTCAATCACTGAGATTAGAGGTAAAAAACTCTCAACTGAGGAGAGTAAGGATCAAGTTTACAATTGCGGCTACTCTAGATGTTGTTTTTCCAAGGAAAGTGCTTTCAAACATTAAGAATTGCTGTTTATAAAGCTCAGAATATGTATGAAGCTAATAAATAAATAGAATACTGTTTCTATTTACAGGTGATTCTGATTAGACTGGCGTTTTCTGAATGACTCAATTGATACCTTGAAGATTCCTGTGTATACTTCTAGGAAAACTGTCTACTTTTGATAAAACACTTAACATTCGCAATGATAGTCCAGAGAAATGATTAGAAACTTGTAAGAAACACTTGAAATGCTGCTACATAGAGCCGTTCTACCTTTCTGTTCATGTTCAAACACGGAGATTAGAGATAGAATGCTGCGTAATGTCGAGAGTACAGATAATGTTTACCATTCTGGCTACTTTTGATGACATATTTCTGAAGAATGTGCTTTCAAACATTAAGAATTGCTGTTTATAAAGCTCAGAATATGTAGGAAGCTGATAAATAAAGAGAATACTGTTTATATTTACAGGTGATTCTGATTAGACTGGCAGTTTCTGAATGACTGATTTGAAACCTTGAGGATTCCTGTGTATACTTCTAGGAAAACTGTCTACTTTTGGTTAAACGCTTAACGTAAACCATGATAGTCCGGAGAAATGATTAGAAACATGTAAGAAACACTTGAAATGCTGGTACATAGAGCCGTTCTATCTTTATGTTCATGTTCAATCACGAAGATTAGAGATAGAATGTTGCGTAGTGACGAGAGTACAGATGATGTTTACCATTCTGGCTACTTTAGATGACATATGTCCGAAGAATGTGCTTTCAAACATTAAGAATTGCTGTTTATAACGCTCAGAATATGTAGGAAGCTGATAAATAAAGAGAATACTGTTTATATTTACAGGTGATTCTGATTACACTGGCGTTTTCTGAATGACTCATTTGAAACCTTGAAGATTCCTGTGTATACTTCTAGGAAAACTGTCTACTTTTGGTTAAACGCTTAACATACACCATGATAGTCCGGAGAAATGATTAGAAACATGTAAGCAACACTTGAAATGCTGGTACATAGAGCCGTTCTATCTTTTTGTTCATGTTCAATCACGGAGATTAGAGATAGAAGCTGCATAATGACGAGAGTACAGATAATTTTTACCATTCTGGCTACTTTAGATGATGTATTTCCGAAGAAAGTGCTTTCAAACATTAACAATTTCCGTTTAAAAAGCTGAGAATATGGGTATGAAGCTGAGAAATGAAGAGAATACTTTTTATATTTACAACTGAGGACGAATTGCCAGGCGTTTTCTGAATGGCACAATTTAACTCTTGAAGATTCATGTGTATACTTATGGGAAAACTGTCTACTTTTGGAAAAACTCTTAAAATACACAATGATAGTCCCAGAAATGATTAGAGACATGTAAGAAATAGTATAAATACGGGTAAATAGAGCCGTTCTATCCTGATGGCCTAGTTCAGTCACCAACATTAGAGGTAGAAAACTCTCAAATGAAGAGAGTAAGGATAATGTTTACAATTCCGGCTACTCTAGATGGTGTTTTTCCAAAGAAAGTGCTTCCAACATGAGGAATTGCTGTTTTTAAAGCTCAGAATATGTGTTTGAGGCTGATGAATGAAGAGAATACTGTTTTTTTTTTACAATTGAGGCTGAATTGCCTGGCATTTTCTTGATGACAAAGTTTACATCCTGAAGAATCACGTATCTACTTCTGGAAAAATGTCTAATTTTGGTAAAACTCTTAAGATACACTAGGATAGTCCAGGGAAGTGACTAGAAACATGTAAGAAACACTTGAAATGCTGTATAATAGAGCCGTGCTATCTTTATGGCCTAGTTCAATCACTGAGATTAGAGGTAAAAAACTCTCAACTGAGGAGAGTAAGGATGAAATTTACAATTGCGGCTACTCTAGATGTTATTTTTCCAAGGAAAGTGCTTTCAAACATTAAGAATTGCTGTTTATAAACCTCAGAATATGTAGGAAGCTGATAAATAAAGAGAATACTGTTTCTATTTACAGGTGATTCTGATTAGACTGGCGTTTTCTGAATGACTCAATTGAAACCTTGAAGATTCCTGTGTATACTTCTAGGAAAACTGTCTACCTTTGCTAAAACGCTTAACGTACGCAATGATAGTCCCGAGAAATGATTAGAAACATGTAAGAAACACAGGAAATGCTGGTACATAGAGCCGTTCTATCTTTATGTTCATGTTCAATCAAGGAGATTAGATATAGAATGCTGCGTAATGACGAGAGTACAGATCATGGCTACCATTCTGGCTACTTTAGATGACATATTTCCGAAGAATGTGCTTTCAAACATTTAGAATTGCTGTTTATAAAGCTCAGAATATGTAGGAAGCTGATAAATAAAAAGAATACTTTTTCTATTTACAGGTGATTCTGATTAGACTGGCATTTTCTGAATGACTCATTTGAAACCTTGAAGATACCTGGGTATACTTCTAGGAAAACTGTCTACTTTTGCTTAAACGCTTAACATACACCATGATAGTCCCGAGAAATGATTAGAAACATGTAAAAAACACTTGAAATGCTGATACATAGAGCCGTTTTATCTTTTTGTTCATGTTCAATCACGGAGATTAGAGATAGAATGCTGCGTAATGACGAGAGTACAGATAATGTTTACCATTCTGGCTACTTTAGATGACATATTTCTGAAGAAAGTGCTTTCACACATTAAGAATTTCCGTTTAGAAGGCTGAAAATATGGGTATGAAGCTGATAAATGAAGAGAATACTTTTTATATTTACAACTGAGGCCGAATTGCCTGGCGTTTTCTGAATGGCACAATTTAACTCTTGAAGATTCATGTGTATACTTCTGGGAAAACTGTCTACTTTTGGTAAAACTCTTAAAATACACAATGATAGTCCCAGAAATGATTAGAGACATGTAAGAAACAGTTTAAATACGGGTAAATAGAGCCGTTCTATCCTGATGGCCTAGTTCAATCACCGAGATTAGAGGTACAAAACTCTCAAATGAAGAGAGTAATGATAATGTCTACAATTCCGGCTACTCTAGATGGTGTTTTTCCAAAGAAGGTGCTTCCAACATGAGGAATTGCTGTTTTTAAAGCTAACAATATGTGTATGAGGCTGATCAATGAAGAGAATACTGTTTATATTTACAATTGAGGATGAATTGCCTGGCATTTTCTTAATGACAAAGTTTACATCCTGAAGATTCATGTATCTACTTCTGGAAAAATGTCTAATTTTGGTAAAACTCTTAAAATACACTAGGATAGTCTTGGAAGTGACTAGAAACATGTAAGAAACACTTGAAATGCTGCATAATAGAGCCGTGCTATCTTTATGGCCTAGTTCAAGCATGAGATTAGAGGTAAAAAACTCTCAACTGAGGAGAGTAAGATGAAGTTTACAATTGCAGCTACTCTAGATGTTGTATTTCCAAGGAAAGTGCTTTCAAACATTAAGAATTGCTGTTTATAAAGCTCAGAATATGTAGGAAGTGATAAATAAAGAGAATACTGTTTCTATTTACAGGTGATTCTGATTAGACTGGCGTTTTCTGAATGACTCATTTGAAACCTTGAAGATTCCTGTGTATACTTCTAGGAAAACTGTCTACTTTTGGTTAAACGCTTAACATACACCATGATAGTCCGGAGAAATGATTAGAAACATGTAAGCAACACTTGAAATGCTGGTACATAGAGCCGTTCTATCTTTTTGTTCATGTTCAATCACGGAGATTAGAGATAGAAGCTGCATAATGACGAGAGTACAGATAATTTTTACCATTCTGGCTACTTTAGATGATGTATTTCCGAAGAAAGTGCTTTCAAACATTAACAATTTCCGTTTAAAAAGCTGAGAATATGGGTATGAAGCTGAGAAATGAAGAGAATACTTTTTATATTTACAACTGAGGACGAATTGCCAGGCGTTTTCTGAATGGCACAATTTAACTCTTGAAGATTCATGTGTATACTTATGGGGAAACTGTCTACTTTTGGAAAAACTCTTAAAATACACAATGATAGTCCCAGAAATGATTAGAGACATGTAAGAAATAGTATAAATACGGGTAAATAGAGCCTTTCTATCCTGATGGCCTAGTTCAGTCACCAACATTAGAGGTAGAAAACTCTCAAATGAAGAGAGTAAGGATAATGTTTACAATTCCGGCTACTCTAGATGGTGTTTTTCCAAAGAAAGTGCTTCCAACATGAGGAATTGCTGTTTTTAAAGCTCAGAATATGTGTTTGAGGCTGATGAATGAAGAGAATACTGTTTTTTTTTTACAATTGAGGCTGAATTGCCTGGCATTTTCTTGATGACAAAGTTTACATCCTGAAGAATCACGTATCTACTTCTGGAAAAATGTCTAATTTTGGTAAAACTCTTAAGATACACTAGGATAGTCCAGGGAAGTGACTAGAAACATGTAAGAAACACTTGAAATGCTGTATAATAGAGCCGTGCTATCTTTATGGCCTAGTTCAATCACTGAGATTAGAGGTAAAAAACTCTCAACTGAGGAGAGTAAGGATGAAGTTTACAATTGCGGCTACTCTAGATGTTATTTTTCCAAGGAAAGTGCTTTCAAACATTAAGAATTGCTGTTTATAAACCTCAGAATATGTAGGAAGCTGATAAATAAAGAGATTACTGTTTCTATTTACAGGTGATTCTGATTAGACTGGCGTTTTCTGAATGACTCAATTGAAACCTTGAAGATTCCTGTGTATACTTCTAGGAAAACTGTCTACCTTTGCCAAAACGCTTAACGTACGCAATGATAGTCCCGAGAAATGATTAGAAACATGTAAGAAACACAGGAAATGCTGGTACATAGAGCCGTTCTATCTTTATGTTCATGTTCAATCAAGGAGATTAGATATAGAATGCTGCGTAATGACGAGAGTACAGATCATGGCTACCATTCTGGCTACTTTAGATGACATATTTCCGAAGAATGTGCTTTCAAACATTTAGAATTGCTGTTTATAAAGCTCAGAATATGTAGGAAGCTGATAAATAAAAAGAATACTTTTTCTACTTACAGGTGATTCTGATTAGACTGGCATTTTCTGAATGACTCATTTGAAACCTTGAAGATTCCTGTGTATACTTCTAGGAAAACTGTCTACTTTTGGTTAAACGCTTAACATACACCATGATAGTCCCGAGAAATGATTAGAAACATGTAAAAAACACTTGAAATGCTGATACATAGAGCCGTTTTATCTTTATGTTCATGTTCAATCACGGAGATTAGAGATAGAATGCTGCGTAATGACGAGAGTACAGATAATGTTTACCATTCTGGCTACTTTAGATGACATATTTCTGAAGAAAGTGCTTTCACACATTAAGAATTTCCGTTTAAAAGGCTGAAAATATGGGTATGAAGCTGATAAATGAAGAGAATACTTTTTATATTTACAACTGAGGCCGAATTGCCTGGCGTTTTCTGAATGGCACAATTTAACTCTTGAAGATTCATGTGTATACTTCTGGGAAAACTGTCTACTTTTGGTAAAACTCTTAAAATACACAATGATAGTCCCAGAAATGATTAGAGACATGTAAGAAACAGTTTAAATACGGGTAAATAGAGCCGTTCTATCCTGATGGCCTTGTTCAATCACCGAGATTAGAGGTACAAAACTCTCAAATGAAGAGAGTAATGATAATGTCTACAATTCCGGCTACTCTAGATGGTGTTTTTCCAAAGAAGGTGCTTCCAACATGAGGAATTGCTGTTTTTAAAGCTAACAATATGTGTATGAGGCTGATCAATGAAGAGAATACTGTTTATATTTACAATTGAGGATGAATTGCCTGGCATTTTCTTAATGACAAAGTTTACATCCTGAAGATTCATGTATCTACTTCTGGAAAAATGTCTAATTTTGGTAAAACTCTTAAAATACACTAGGATAGTCTGGGAATTGACTAGAAACATGTAAGAAACACTTGAAATGCTGCATAATAGAGCCGTGCTATCTTTATGGCCTAGTTCAAGCATGAGATTAGAGGTAAAAAACTCTCAACTGAGGAGAGTAAGATGAAGTTTACAATTGCAGCTACTCTAGATGTTGTATTTCCAAGGAAAGTGCTTTCAAACATTAAGAATTGCTGTTTATAAAGCTCAGAATATGTAGGAAGTGATAAATAAAGAGAATACTGTTTCTATTTACAGGTGATTCTGATTAGACTGGCGTTTTCTGAATGACTCATTTGAAACCTTGAAGATTCCTGTGTATACTTCTAGGAAAACTGTCTACTTTTGGTGAAACGCTTAACATACACCATGATAGTCCCGAGAAATGATTAGAAACATGTAAGAAACACTTGAAATGCTGGTACATAGAGCCGTTCTATCTTTATGTTCATGTTCAATCACGGAGATTAGATATAGAATGCTGCGTAGTGACGAGAACAGATCATGTTTACCACTCTGGCTACTTTAGATGACATATGTCTGAAGAATGTGCTTTCAAACATTAAGAATTGCTATTTATAAAGCTCAGAATATGTAGGAAGCTGATAAATAAAGAGAATACTGTTTATATTTACAGGTGATTCTGATTAGACAGGCGTTTTCTGAAAGACTCAATTGAAACCTTGAAGATTCCTGTGTATACTTCTAGGAAAACTGTCTACTTTTGGTTAAACGCTTAACATACACCATGATAGTCCGGAGAAATGATTAGAAACATGTAAGAAACACTTGAAATGCTGGTACATAGAGCCGTTCTATCTTTATGTTCATGTTCAATCACGGAGATTAGAGATAGAATGCTGCGTAATGACGAGAGTACAGATAATGTTTACCATTCTGGCTACTTTAGATGATGTATTTCCGAAGAAAGTGCTTTCAAACATTAAGAATTTCCGTTTAAAAACCTGACAATATGGGTATGAAGCTGATAAATGAAGAGAATTCTTTTTATATTTACAACTGAGGCCGAATTGCCTGGCGTTTTCTGAATGGCACAATTTAACTCTTGAAGATTCATGTGTATACTTCTGGGAAAACTGTCTACTTTTGGGAAAACTCTTAAAATTCACAATGGTAGTCCCAGAAATGATTAGAGACATGTAAGAAACAGTTTAAATACGGGTAAATAGAGCCGTTCTATCCTGATGGCCTAGTTCAATCACCGAGATTAGAGGTAGAAAACTCTCAAATGAAGCGAGTAATGATAATGTTTACAATTCCGGCTACTCTAGATGGTGTTTTTCCAAAGAAAGTGCTTCCAACATGAGGAATTGCTGTTTTTATATTTTTTTTTTTATTTTTTTTTTTCGCTTACAGTATTACAAAGGGTATTACATAAGTGTCCTTTTTTCCCCCCCGCCCTTGACAAACCCCTACCCTCCCTTACCCCCCAGTGTCTTATGTCCATTAGTTATGCTTATATGCATGCATACAAGTCCTTCGGTTGAACTCTTACTCCCCTCCCTCCTGCCCCCCAACTCTCTCTGGCCTTCCCACTGCAGTTTGACAATCAGTTTGAGGCAGCTCTGCCTCTGTATCTATTATTGTTCAAAAGTTTGTAATGGTCTTTATTATCCATGAATGAGTGAGATCATGTGGTATTTTTCCTTCATTGACTGGCTTGTTTCACTTAGCATAATGCTCTCCAGTTTCATCCATGATGTTGCAAATGGTAGGAGTTCCTTCTTT
The DNA here is from genome assembly GCF_028538775.1 of Myotis yumanensis. NCBI lineage: Eukaryota > Metazoa > Chordata > Mammalia > Chiroptera > Vespertilionidae > Myotis > Myotis yumanensis. The sequence continues at coordinate 164,087 of NW_027223814.1, forward strand.
TTAACAGCAGCATAGTATTCCATCGTGTAGATGTACCACAGTTTTCTAATCCATTCATCCACTGATGGGCACTTAGGCTGTTTCCAGATCTTAGCTATGGTGAATTGTGCTGCTATGAACATCTGGGTGCATATATCCTTTCTGATTGGTGTTTCTGGGTTCTTGGGATATATTCCTAGAAGTGGGATCACAGGGTCAAATGGGAGTTCCATTTCCAATTTTTTGAGGAACCTCCACACTGCCTTCCATAGTGGCTGCACCAGTCTGCATTCCCACCAGCAGTGCACAAGTGTTCCTTTTTCTCCACATCCTCTCCAGCACTTGTCGTTTGTTGATTTGTTGATGATGGCCATTCTGACAGGTGTGAGATGGTACCTCATTGTTGTTTTGATTTGCATCTCTCGGATGATTAGTGACTTTGAGCATGTTTTCATATGTCTCTTGGCTTTCTGAATGTCCTCTTTTGAAAGGTGTCTATTTAGATCCTTTGCCCATTTTTTGATTGGATTGTTTATCTTCTTTTTGTTAAGTTGTATGAGTTTCCTATAAATTTTGGAGATTAAGCCCTTATCAGATATGACGTTGGCAAATATGTTTTCCCACGAGGTGGGTTTTCTTGTTGTTTTGTTGATGGTTTCTTTTGCTGTGCAGAAGCTTTTTATTTTGATGTAGTCCCATTTGTTCAGTTTCTCTTTAGTTTCAAGTGCCCTAGGAGCTGTATCAGTGAAGAAATTGTTTTGGCATATGTCTGAGATTTTCTTGCCTTTGTATTCTTCTAGAATTTTTATGGTTTCCTGTCGTACATTTAAGTCCTTTATCCATTTTGAGTTTATTCTTGTGTATGGTGTAAGTTGGTGGTCTAGTTTCATTTTCTTGCATATGTCTGTCCAATTTTCCCAACACCATTTATTGAAGAGACTATCTTGGCTCCATTGTATGTTCATGCCTCCTTTGTCAAAAATTAATTGAGCATATTGGTTCGGGCTAATTTCTGGACTCTCTATTCTATTCCACTGATCTATATGTCTGTTCTTGTGCCAGTACCAGGCAGTTTTGAGAACAGTGGCTTTGTAATACAGCTTGATATCTGGCATTGAGATCCCACCTACTTTGTTCTTTCTCAGGATCGTTGCAGCTATTCGGGGTCTTCTTTTATTCCAGATGAATTTTTGGAGAGTTCGTTCTAGATCTTTGAAGAAGGCCATTGGTATTTTAATGGGAAGTGCGTTGAATGTATAGATTGCTTTGGGTAGTATGGACATTTTAATGATGTTGATTCTACCAATCCAAGAACATGGTATGTTCTTCCATCTGTTTATGTCTTCCTCTATCTCTTTTTTCAACGTCCTGTAGTTTTCTGAGTAGAGGTCTTTAACCTCTTTAGTTAAGTTTATTCCTAGGTATCTTAATTTTTTTGGTGCGATGGTAAATGGGATTGTTTTTCTGATCTCCCTTTCTGAAAGTTCACTATTGGTGTATAGAAATGCCTCAGATTTCTTGGGGTTAATTTTGTATCCTGCTACATTGCCAAATTCATGTATTAAGTCTAGTAGCTTTTGGATGGAGTCTCTAGGGTTTTGTATGTATAATATCATGTCATCTGCAAATAAGGACAGTTTTACTTCCTCTTTTCCAATTTGGATGCCTTTTATTTCTTCTTCTTGCCTAATTGCAATGGCTAATACTTCCAGTACTATGTTGAACAGGAGTGGTGAGAGTGGGCATCCTTGTCTTGTTCCTGTTCTTAGGGGAAATGGTGTTAGTTTTTGTCCATTGAGTATGATGTTGGCTGTGGGCCTGTCATATATGGCTTTTATTATGTTGAGGTATGATCCTTCTATTCCCACCTTTCTGAGAGTTTTTATCAAAAATGGGTGTTGGATTTTGTCGAATGCTTTTTCTGCATCAATTGATATGACCATGTGGTTTTTTTCTTTCAATTTGTTTATGTGATGTATCACATTTATTGATTTACGGATGTTGTACCATCCTTGCATCTCTGGGATAAATCCTACTTGGTCATGGTGTATGATCCTTCTGATGTACTGCTGGATCCGATTTGCTAAGATTTTGTTGAGGATTTTGGCATCTATGTTCATGAGGGATATTGGCCTGTAATTCTCTTTCATTGTGATGTCTTTACCTGGTTTTGGTATTAGAGTGATGCTGGCTTCATAGAATGAGCTTGGAAGCGTTCCTTCCTCTTGAATTTTTTGTAGTAGTCTGAGGAGGGTAGGTTTTAGTTCTTCCTTGAATGTTTGGTAGAACTCCCCTGTGAAGCCGTCTGGCCCTGGGCTTTTGTTTGCTGGAAGTTTTCTGATGACTGCTTCAATTTCTTCCATAGTTATTGGCCTATTGAGGTTTTTAGATTCTTCCTGATTGAGTTTTGGAATGTTGTATTTTTCTAGGAATTTGTCCATTTCCTCCAAGTTGTCTAGTTTGTTGGAGTAGAGTTGCCCGTAGTATTGTTTAACAATCATTTGTATTTCTGTGGGGTCTGTTGTTATTTCGCCTCTATCGTTTCTGATTTGGTTTATTTGGGACCTCTCTCTTTGCTTCTTGGTGAGCCTGGCTAGGGGTTTGTCAATCTTGTTTATCCTTTCAAAGAACCAGCTCTTGGTTTCATTGATTTTCTGTATTGTTTTTTTGGTCTCTATTTCATTGATTTCTGCTCTAATCTTTATTATCTCCTTCCTTCTGCTCACTCTGGGGTTTTCTTGTTGCTCTCTTTCTAATTCTTTGAGTTGTAGAGTTAGATGATTGACTACCATTTTTTCTTGTTTTTTGAGATAGGCCTGTAGAGCTATAAACTTTCCTCTCAGGACTGCTTTCATTGTGTCCCAGAGGTTTTGGATTGTTGTGTTTTCATTGTCATTAGTGTCCAGGATGTTTTTAATTTCTTCTTTGATGTCATCGGTAACCCAATCAATATTTAATAACATGCTATTCAGCTTCCAAGTGTTTGAGTATTTTGGGTTGTTTTTATTGTAGTTTATTTCTAACATTATGCCATCGTGGTCTGCGAAGAAGCTTTTTATGATTTCAATCTTCTTGAATTTGTGGAGACTTTGCTTGTGACCCAATATGTGGTCTATTTTTGAATATGTCCCATGAGCACCTGAGAGGAATGTATATTCCGCAGCTGTGGGGTGAAGTGTTCTGAAGATGTCAATTAAGTCCATCTGATCTAGTGAGTCATTTAGGGTTGCTGTTTCTTTGCTGAGTTTTTGTCTAGCGGATTTATCCAGTGATGTCAGTGGTGTATTAAAGTCCCCTACTATGATTGTATTGTTGTCGATCTCTCCCCTGATATCTTCCAGAAGTTTTCTTATGTATGTGGGTGCTCCTGCATTGGGTGCATATATGTTTACCAGGGTTATATCTTCTTGTTGTATTGATCCCTTTAGTATTATGAAGTGGCCTTCCTTATCTCTGGTTATGGCCTTCACTTTGAGATGTATTTTGTCCGATATAAGTATTGCTACCCCAGCTTTCTTTTCCTTTCCATTTGCGTGAAAGATATTTTTCCATCCCTTCACTTTCAGTCTGTGTGAGTCCCTTCTAATGAGGTGGGTCTCTTGTAGACAGCATATGTATGGGTCATGTTTTTTTATCCATTCAGCCACTCGATGTCTTTTGGTTGGAGCATTTAGTCCATTTACATTTAAAGTTATTATTGAAAGGTACTTGTTTGTAGCCATTTCTTTTTTTGTGTGTGTGTGTGGCTGTTTTCTTTCTGAGCTTGATATTTCTTCTTTTTACACCAGTCCCTTTAGCATTTCTTGCATGGCTGGCTTGGTGGTGATAAACTCCCTTAGCCCTTTTTTGTCTGTGAAGCTTCTTATTTCCCCTTCAATTTTGAATGATAGTCTTGCTGGATAGAGTATTCTTGGATTCAGTCCTTTGCTTTGCATCACTTTGTAGATTTCCGTCCATTCTTTTCTGGCCTGATGTGTTTCTGTTGAGAAATCATTTGATAATCTAATGGGAGATCCCTTGTATGTTACTTTCCGTCTCTCTCTTGCAGCCTGTAAGATTCTCTCTTTATCCTGAACATTTGCCATGGTAATTATGATGTGTCTTGGTGTGGGTCTTTTCGGGTTCACCTTGTTTGGGACTCTCTGGGCTTGTGTGACTTTTTTCTTCCCCACCTCAGGGAAGTTTTCTGATATTATTTCTTCGAATAGGTTTTCTAATCCATGTTCATCTTTCTGTTGTTCTGGCACCCCTATTATTCGTATGTTGTTTCGTTTCATGTTGTCCCAAAGCTCCCTTAGGCTCTCCTCCTGTCTTTTAATTTTTTTCTCCATTTGCCGTACAGTTTGAGTGTGTTTTGCTTCCTCGTCTTCTAATTCACTAATTCGGTCCTCCGCTTCTCCCAGTCTACTGTTGATACTTTCAATGGAGTTTTTTATTGAAGCTATGTCACTCTTCAATTCTTCTTGGGACTTACTTAAGTTGTTGATTTTTTCATCTGTTTCTTCTAGCTTCTTGCATAAGTAGTTGAGTTTTTCATCTGTTTCTTCTTGCTTCTTGAACATCTGGTGCATGTACTCTAGGAACCTTATTCTGAATTCTTTTTCCGTCATGTTGCATATCTCTGTCTCACTTAGCTGCTTTTCTGGCGAGTCCTCCTTTTCTTTCCTTTGGGGGTTTCTTTGCCTACCCATGTTTGATCTCGCTGACATATGTAGATGTTGAGATGTTCAGTGGCTGCTCCCTGGGTGGCAGGGGCTCCTTGGGTTGTGATTGCTGCTCAGACGGTTGCGGTAGCAGCTGCTTTCCAGTTGGCAGCAGCTCCTCTGGTGGATGTTGTTCACAGCTGTGATGGCTCTTCTGGCTGGTGGGGGGAGGCTTCACGTACAGCTGCTGTTCCACAGACAGAGGGTGTGGTGATCAGGAGGCTGTGGTGATCAGGAGGCTGCGGTGATCAGGGGGCTGCTGTTGCTTGGATCTGCTGCGTTGATTTAAAGGCACAAAATACAACAGAGCAAGGCACAACGTGCCAGGTACTGAACACAAGTATATTCACAATATTAATAACCCCAAATAAAGGTGACTACCCAAATTAAGAGAATTAGGGGATAAGGGAGAAAGAAGAGCAGAAGATAAAAGAGAGAACAGAAAAGAAAAATAAGAAAAAAACAAACAAAAAAGGAGTGCAAAAATAGAATTGGGAAAAAAGAGTGGGGAAAAAAAGAGAGCGAAAAAAGAGAATGAAGTAGAAGCGGGGAAGAGACTATTGGTATGAGGAGCAAACTCCAATAGAACTGCCACTAATCTCAACAAATTCCAGCAACAGATCCCTGGAGATGAATGCAAACTACAAACCACCAATAATATCCAGAGGGGTAAGGGAAAACAGAAGCACAAAAATAACCGGGGTGGGGTGGGGGAGGGAAGGGAAAAACCAGCAGAAAAAAAGAAAAAGAAAAAGAAAAAGAAAAACAACCTCACAACCAGTCCTAAAAAAGAAGAAAAAACACAAAACAAAACAAACAAACAAAAAAAAAAAAAAAAAAAAGCCCAATATATTCAACAATCAAGAAAACAATAGAAAGATAAGAGAGAAAAAAATGTTTGGAAAGTGAAGAAGGATAAAGAATAGGTGTATTAGGATTTAGAGCAGTAGATTGGAAATAGGATATATAAGTAGGGTGGAATTAGACAGGGGGTAAAAAGAGGGAATTGGGAAAGTCTGGAGCAGGAATAGGGTAAGAGAAACAGGACACCAAAAGGGGAAAAGTAAGGAAGAGGGTTTTAGCAAAGAGGTGGAATTGAGATTGGGAAAATTAATGCTAAAGGAACGATGAAAATAGAATGGAGAACACTAATCCCAAAAGAAAATAAAGAGAAAATAAAATGGCACTTTAAAAAATGGTAAAATGGTAGCAGTAATAATACTGGTTAAAAATAAAAATGTGGTAATTGAAAGGGTAAAATCAGGTGATGGAAAAAGAAGAAAAAGAGAAAAAAAATTGGTTTCTTAGTAAAATGGTGAAAAAATTAAAAAGAAAAAGAAAAAGAAAAAATTTGCAGTAGTGATGGTCTTTCGGTTCTTCTACTCTTCAGCCTGGTTCGCCTTAGTCCTGCCAGGTATTTAGGAGAGTGTTGAATTTGCCTGCATTACACTGTTCCTCCGTGTTGTAAATCACAGACCTGATTTTAAAGCAGGCCGTATTTGTGATCCAGTCTGCCTTAATTTGTATTCCCCTAAGAGTCAGTTTGTGGCTCAGCCTCTGGGTGGCAGTGTTTTTGGGTTGGCCTCTGAGGCTATACAGCTTCTCTATCCTTTTTTAATCCTTACCCTGCTCTGTGTTGTTGGTGGGACTGAAAATCCCTCTATAGGCCAGACCCTGGTAACTCCCAGGGACTAATCAGCTTGTTTTAATCCTTTATCTCATACAGGGTGGAATCTGGGTGTGGCTGTGCTCCTTGCCTGGGGGGCTGGGGGGAGGAATTCCACCCTCTGGAGGAATGGCTGCCCCAGTCCTGGGCCCAGGGGGGTCTCAGCACTCAATTCGCTGCCACCTCCTCCGGCTCCCCCTCTTTCCTCAGCCTCTCCCCAGATTCCCCTCGTCTGCACCTTCACCCTCTCTTCAGCACAGGTGAGTGTCTGTATCCGAACTGTCCTCTGAGCAGGGTTCAGTGAAAACAAAGAAACAGACAAACGCCGGCCGGCCGCGGAAACGCTCCTCTCTTACCGGTCTGGGAAACGCTCCTCTCTTACCAGCACTGCATGGTCTGGAAAATGCTCCTCTCTTATGGGCACTGCATGGTCTGATCAGTTCCTCAGGATGCCCCCTTTAGTCTCAGTTCTCCGCAATCACAAAATCCAAATCTCAAATCTCCTGGCGCCAGCAAACCCGAGGAACTCCTTACCCCGGTCAGGGTCTGTGTCTGTCCCAAGAGACGCGGCTGTCTGCCATGCGGTCTCCCTCCGACACTCTGGGCTCAGGTCTGGCAAACTTTCCTGCCCAGATCCCTGGTTTTTGACCTTTCCAGGGGAGGTCTGCCCTTCCCGGCTACAAACCGTCTCACCAGCTGAGTAAATTTGCCAATTCGGGGTGGGTGTTATTAGTTTCAGCTGCTTACTCCGTTTGCTCCGGTACAAGACCTGGGACGCGTCTGCATATATCACCGCCATCTTGCTTCTCTTCTCTGATTTCCTGAATAAAACAGTTTCAATCCTGAAGATTCATGTATATATATATCTAAGAAAACTGTCTCATGTTGGTAATACTATTAAAATACACAATGATTGTTCATGGAAATGATTAGAAACGTGAAAAAACCCTTACAATACAAGGAAATACAGCCATAGTTTCGTTAAGGCCCTGTTCAAACACTTTGATTAGAGGTATAAAGCTGTGAAATGACAAGAAGACTGATAATGTAACAATTCTGGCTAACTGACTTGGCTTTTTTCTGAAGAAAGTTCTTTCAAACATGTAGAATTTTGGTTTATAGAGCTCAGAATGTGTGTATGAAGCCTTTAAATAAAGAGAATACTGTTCACATTTACTATTTTGGCTGAATTGGCTAGAGTTTTTTGAATGAAACAGTTTCAATCCTGAAGATTCATGTATATATATCTAAGAAAACTGTCTCATGTTGGTAATACTCTTAAAATACACAATGATTGTACATGGAATATATTAGAAACGTCTGAAACCCCTTAAAATTCAATTAAATACAGCCATACATTCGTTAATCCACTGTTCAAACACTGAGATTAGAGGTATAAAGCTGTGAAATGACAAGATTACTGATAATGTAACAATTCTGGCTAATTGACTTGGCGTTTTACTGAAGAAAGTTCTTTCAAACATGTAGAATTGCCATTTATAGACCTCATAATTTGTGTATAAAGCCTTTAAATAAAGAAAACACTGTTCACATTTGCTATTTTGGCTGAATTGGCTATAGTTGTTTGTTTGAAACAGTTACAATCTTGAAGATTTATTTATATATATCTAAGAAAACTGTCTCATGTTGGTAATAAACTTAAAATACAGAATGATTGTACATGGAAATGATTAGAAACATGTGAAAACCCTTAAAATACAAGTAAATACACCCATACTTTCATTAAGGCCCTCTTGAAACACTGAGATTAGAGGTATAAAGCTGTGAAATGACAAGATTACTGATAATGTAACAATTCTGGCTAACTGACTTGGCGTTTTTCTGAAGAAAGGTCTTTCAAACATGTAGAATTGCCATTTCTAGAGCTCAGAATTTGTGTATAAAGCCTTTAAATAAAGAGAACACTGTTCACATTCATTATTTTGCCTGAATTGGCTAGAGTTTTTTGAATGAAACAGTTTCAATCCTGAAGATTCATGTATATATATGTAAGAAAACTGTCTCATGTTGATAATACTCTTAAAATACACAAAGATTGTACATGGAAATGATTAGAAAGGGGTAAAAACCCTTAAAATACAAGTAAATACACCCATACTTTCATTAAGGCCATCTTGAAACACTGAGATTAGAGGTATAAAGCTGTGAAATGACAAGATTACTGAACATATACCAATTCTGGCTAACTGACTTGGCGTTTTTCTGAAGATAGTTCTTTCAAACATGTTGAATTGTGGTTTGTAGACCTCAGAATTTGTGTATGAAGCCTTTAAATAAAGGGAATACTGTTCACATTTACTATTTTGGCTGAATTGGCTAGAGTTTCTTGAATGAAACAGTTTCAATTCTGAAGATAAATGTATATATATCTAAGAAAACTCTCTCATGTTGGTAATACTCTTAAAATACACAATGATTGTACTTGGAAATGATTAGAAACGTGTGAAAACCCTTACAATACAAGGAAATACAGCCATACATTCGTTAAGCCACTGTTCAAACTCTGAGATTAGAGGTATAAAGCTGTGAAATGACAAGATTACTGAAAATGTAATAATTCTGGCTAACTGACTTGGCGTTTTTCTGAAGAAAGTTCTTTCAAACATGTAGAATTACCATTTATAGACCTCAGAATTTGTGTATAAAGCCTTTAAATAAAGAGAACACTGTTCACATTCATTATTTTGGCGGAATTGGCTGCAGTTTTTTGAATGAAACAGGTTCAATCTTGAAGATTCATGTATATATATCTAAGAAAACTGTCTCATGTTGGTAATACTATTAAAATACACAATGATTGTTCATGGAAATGATTAGAAACGTGAAAAAACCCTTACAATACCAGGAAATACAGCCATAGTTTCGTTAAGGCCCTGTTCAAACACTTTGATTAGAGGTATAAAGCTGTGAAGTGAGAAGATTACTGATAATGTTAAAATTCTGTCTAACTGACTTGGCTTTTTTCTGAAGAAAGTTCTTTGAAACATGTAGAATTGTGGTTTGTCGAGCTCAGAATTTCTGTAATATCCTTCAAATACAGAGAACACTGTTCACATTTGCTATTTTGCTGAATTGGCTGGAGTTTTTTGAATGAAACAGTTTCAATGCTGAAGATTCATGTATATATATCTAAGAAAACTGTCTCATGTTGGTAATACTCTTAAAATACACAATGATTGTTCATGGAAATGATTAGAAACGTGAAAAAACCCTTACAATACAAGGAAATACAGCCATAGTTTCGTTAAGGCCCTGTTCAAACACTTTGATTAGAGGTATAAAACTGTGAAATGACAAGAAGACTGATAATGTAACAATTCTGGCTAACTGACTTGGCGTTTTTCTGAAGAAAGTTCTTTCAAACATGTAGAATTGTGGTTTATAGAGCTCAGAATTTGTGTATGAAGCCTTTAAATAAAGAGAATACTGTTCACATTTACTATTTTGGCTGAATTGGCTAGAGTTTTTTGAATGAAACAGTTTCAATCATGAAGATTCATGTGTATATATCTAAGAAAACTGTCTCATGTTGGTAATACTCTTAAAATACACAATGATTGTACATGGAACATATTAGAAATGTGTGAAACCCCTTAAAATTCAATTAAATACAGCCATACATTCGTTAATCCACTGTTCAAACAATGAGATTAGAGGTATAAAGCTGTGAAATGACAAGATTACTGATAATGTAACAATTCTGGCTAACTGACTTGGCGTTTTTCTGAAGAAAGTTCTTTCAAACATGTAGAATTGCCATTTATAGACCTCAGAATTTGTGTATAAAGCCTTTAAATAAAGAGAACACTGTTCACATTCATTATTTTGGCTGAATTGGCTAGAGTTTTTTGAATGAAACAGTTTCAATCCTGAAGATTCATGTATATATATGTAAGAAAACTGTCTCATGTTGATAATACTCTTAAAATACACAAAGATTGTACATGGAAATGATTAGAAACGGGTAAAAACCCTTAAAATACAAGTAAATACACCCATACTTTCATTAAGGCCATCTTGAAACACTGAGATTAGAGGTATAAAGCTGTGAAATGACAAGATTACTGATAATGTAACAATTCCGGCTAACTGACTTGGCCTTTTTCTGAAGAAAGTCGTTTCAAACATCTAGAATTTCGCTTTGTAGAGCTCGGAATTTGTGTATGAAGCCTTTAAATAAAGAGAATACTGTTCAAATTCATTATTTTGGCTGAATTGGCTAGAGTTTTTTGAATGAAACAGTTTCAATCCTGAAGATTCATGTATACATACGTAAGGAAACTGTCTCATGTTGGTAATACTCTTAAAATACACAAAGATTGTACATGGAAATGATTAGAAACGTGTGAAAACCCATAAAATACAAGGAAATACAGCCATACTTTCGTTAAGGCCCTGTTCAAACACTGAGATTAGAGGTATAAAGCTGTGAAATGACAAGATTACTGATAATGTAACAATTCTGGCTAACTGACTTGGCGTTTTTCTGAAGAAAGTTGTTTCAAACATGTAGAATTGCCATTTATAGAGCTCAGAATTTGTGTATAAAGCCTTTAAATAAAGAGAATACTGTTCACATTTGCTATTTTGGCTGAATTGGCTGGAGTTTTTTGAATGAAACAGTTTCAATCCTGAAGATTCATGTATATATATGTAAGAAAATTGTCTCATGTTGGAAGAACTCTTAAAATAAACAATGATTGTACATTGAAATGATTAGAAACGTGAGAAAACCCTTAAAATGCAAGGAAATAAAGCCATACTTTTGTAAAGGCCCTGTTCAAACACCTTGATTAGAGGTATAAAGCTGTGAAATGACAAGATTACTGATAATGTAACAATTCTGGCTAACTGACTTGGCGTTTTTCTGAAGAAAGTTCTTTCAAACATGTAGAATTGCTATTTATAGACCTCAGAATTTGTGTATAAAGCCTTTAAATAAAGAGAATACTGTTCACATTTACTATTTTGGCTGAATTGGCTAGAGTTTTTTGAATGAAACAGTTTCCATCCTGAAGATTCATGTATATATATCTAAGAAAACTGTCTCATGTTGGTAATACTCTTAAAATACACAATGATTGTACATGGAAATGATTAGAAACGTGTGAAAACCCTTAAAATACAAGTAAATACAGCCATACATTCGTTAAGCCACTGTTCAAACACCGAGATTAGAGGTATAAAGCTGTGAAATGACAAGATTACTGAACATATACCAATTCTGGCTAACTGACTTGGCGTTTTTCTGAAGAAAGTTCTTTCAAACATGTTGAATTGTGGTTTGTAGACCTCAGAATTTGTGTATGAAGCCTTTAAATAAAGGGAATACTGTTCACATTTACTATTTTGGCTGAATTGGCTAGAGTTTCTTGAATGAAACAATTTCAATTCTGAAGATAAATGTATATATATCTAAGAAAACTGTCTCATGTTGGTAATACTCTTAAAATACACAATGATTGTACTTGGAAATGATTAGAAACGTGTGAAAACCCTTACAATACAAGGAAATACAGCCATACATTCGTTAAGCCACTGTTCAAACTCTGAGATTAGAGGTATAAAGCTGTGAAATGACAAGATTACTGAAAATGTAATAATTCTGGCTAACTGACTTGGCATTTTACTGAAGAAAGTTCTTTCAAACATGTAGAATTACCATTTATAGACCTCAAAATTTGTGTATAAAGCCTTTAAATAAAGAGAACACTGTTCACATTTGGTATTTTGGATGAAATGGCTGCAGTTTTTTGAATGAAACAGGTTCAATCTTGAAGATTCATGTATATATATCTAAGAAAACTGTCTCATGTTGGTAATACTATTAAAATACACAATGATTGTTCATGGAAATGAAAAGAAACGTGAAAAAACCCTTACAATACAAGGAAATACAGCCATAGTTTCGTTAAGGCCCTGTTCAAACACTTTGATTAGAGGTATAAAGCTGTGAAGTGACAAGATTACTGATAATGTTAAAATTCTGTCTAACTGACTTGGCTTTTTTCTGAAGAAAGTTCTTTGAAACATGTAGAATTGTGGTTTGTCGAGCTCAGAATTTGTGTAATATCCTTCAAATAAAGAGAACACTGTTCACATTTGCTATTTTGCTGAATTGGCTGGAGTTTTTTGAATGAAACAGTTTCAATGCTGAAGATTCATGTATATATATCTAAGAAAACTGTCTCATGTTGGTAATACTATTAAAATACCCAATGATTGTTCATGGAAATGATTAGAAACGTGAAAAAACCCTTACAATACAAGGAAATACAGCCATAGTTTCGTTAAGGCCCTGTTCAAACACTTTGATTAGAGGTATAAAGCTGTGAAATGACAAGAAGACTGATAATGTAACAATTCTGGCTAACTGACTTGGCGTTTTTCTGAAGAAACTTCTTTCAAACGTGTAGAATTGTGGTTTATAGAGCTCAGAATTTGTGTATGAAGCCTTTAAATAAAGAGAATACTGTTCACATTTGCTATTTTGGCTGAATTGGCTAGAGTTTTTTGAATGAAACAGTTTCAATCCTGAAGATTTATGTATATATATCTAAGAAAACTGTCTCATGTTGGTAATACTCTTAAAATACACAATGATTGTACATGGAATATATTAGAAACGTGTGAAACCCCTTAAAATTCAATTAAATACAGCCATACATTCGTTAATCCACTGTTCAAACACTGAGATTAGAGGTATAAAGCTGTGAAATGACAAGATTACTGATAATGTAACAATTCTGGCTAACTGACTTGGCGTTTTTCTGAAGAAAGTTCTTTCAAACATGTAGAATTGCCATTTATAGACATCAGAATTTGTGTATAAAGCCTTTAAATAAAGAGAACACTGTTCACATTTGCTATATTGGCTGAATTGGCTATAGTTGTTTGTTTGAAACAGTTACAATCTTGAAGATTTATTTATATATATCTAAGAAAACTGTCTCATGTTGGTAATACACTTAAAATACAGAATGATTGTACATGGAAATGATTAGAAACATGTGAAAACCCTTAAAATACAAGTAAATACACCCATACTTTCATTAAGGCCCTCTTGAAACACTGAGATTAGAGGTATAAAGCTGTGAAATGACAAGATTACTGATAATGTAACAATTCTGGCTAACTGACTTGGCGTTTTGCTGAAGAAACTTCTTTCAAACATGTAGAATTGCCATTTATAGAGCTCAGAATTTGTGTATAAAGCCTTTAAATAAAGAGAACACTGTTCACATTCATTATTTTGGCTGAATTGGCTAGAGTTTTTTGAATGAAACAGTTTCAATCCTGAAGATTCATGTATACATATGTAAGAAAACTGTCTCATGTTGATAATACTCTTAAAATACACAAAGATTGTACATGGAAATGATTAGAAACGGGTAAAAACCCTTAAAATACAAGTAAATACACCCATACTTTCATTAAGGCCATCTTGAAACACTGAGATTAGAGGTATAAAGCTGTGAAATGACAAGATTACTGATAATGTAACAATTCCGGCTAACTGACTTGGCCTATTTCTGAAGAAAGTCGTTTCAAACATCTAGAATTTCGCTTTGTAGAGCTCGGAATTTGTGTATGAAGCCTTTAAATAAAGAGAATACTGTTCACAGTCATTATTTTGGCTGAATTGGCTAGAGTTTTTTGAATGAAACAGTTTCAATCCTGAAGATTCATGTATACATATGTAAGAAAACTGTCTCATGTTGATAATACTCTTAAAATACACAAAGATTGTATATGGAAATGATTAGAAACGGGTAAAAACCCTTAAAATACAAGTAAATACACCCATACTTTCATTAAGGCCATCTTGAAACACTGAGATTAGAGGTATAAAGCTGTGAAATGACAAGATTACTGATAATGTAACAATTCCGGCTAACTGACTTGGCCTTTTTCTGAAGAAAGTCGTTTCAAACATCTAGAATTTCGCTTTGTAGAGCTCCGAATTTGTGTATGAAGCCTTTAAATAAAGAGAATACTGTTCACATTCATTATTTTGGCTGAATTGGCTAGAGTTTTTTGAATGAAACAGTTTCAATCCTGAAGATTCATGTATACATACGTAAGGAAACTGTCTCATGTTGGAAGAACTCTTAAAATACACAATGATTGTACATTGAAATGATTAGAAACGTGAGAAAACCCTTAAAATGCAAGGAAATACAGATATACTTTTGTAAAGGCCCTGTTCAAACACCTTGATTAGAGGTATAAAGCTGTGAAACGACAAGATTACTGATAATGTAACAATTCTGGCTAACTGACTTGGCGTTTTTCTGAAGAAAGTTCTTTCAAACATGTAGAATTGCCATTTATAGAGCTCAGAATTTGTGTATAAAGCTTTTAAATAAAGAGAACACTGTTCACATTTACTATTTTGGCTGAATTGGCTAGAGTTTTTTGAATGAAACAGTTTCCATCCCGAAGATTCAAGTATATATATCTAAGAAAACTGTCTCATGTTGGTAATACTCTTAAAATACACAATGATTGTACATGGAAATGATTAGAAACGTGTGAAAACCCTTAAAATACAAGTAAATACAGCCATACATTCGTTAAGCCACTGTTCAAACACCGAGATTAGAGGTATAAAGCTGTGAAATGACAAGATTACTGAACATATACCAATTCTGGCTAACTGACTTGGCGTTTTTCTGAAGAAAGTTCTTTCAAACATGTTGAATTGTGGTTTGTAGACCTCAGAATTTGTGTATGAAGCCTTTAAATAAAGGGAATACTGTTCACATTTACTATTTTGGCTGAATTAGAGTTTCTTGAATGAAACAGTTTCAATTCTGAAGATAAATGTATATATATCTAAGAAAACTGTCTCATGTTGGTGAATACTCTTAAAATACACAATGATTGTACTTGGAAATGATTAGAAACGTGTGAAAACCCTTACAATACAAGGAAATACAGCCATACATTCGTTTAAGCCACTGTTCAAACTCTGAGATTAGAGGTATAAAGCTGTGAAATGACAAGATTACTGAAAATGTAATAATTCTGGCTAACTGACTTGGCGTTTTTCTGAAGAAAGTTCTTTCAAACATGGAGAATTGACCATTTATAGACCTCAGAATTTGTGTATAAAGCCTTTAAATAAAGAGAACACTGTTCACATTTGGTATTTTGGATGAATTGGCTGCAGTTTTTTGAATGAAACAGGTTCAATCTTGAAGATTCATGTATATATATCTAAGAAAACTGTCTCATGTTGGTAATACTATTAAAATACACAAATGATTGTTCATGGAAATGAAAAGAAACGTGAAAAAACCCTTACAATACAAGGAATACAGCCATAGTTTCGTTAAGGCCCTGTTCAAACACTTTGATTAGAGGTATAAAGATGTGAAGTGACAAGATTACTGATAATGTTAAAATCTGTCTAACTGACTTGGCTTTTTTCTGAAGAAAGTTCTTTGAAACATGTAGAATTGTGGTTTGTCGAGCTCAGAATTTGTGTAATATCCTTTAAATAAAGAGAACACTGTTCACATTTGCTATTTTGCTGAATTGGCTGGAGTTTTTTTGAATGAACAGTTTCAATGCTGAAGATTCATGTATATATATCTAAGAAAACTGTCTCATGTTGGTAATACTATTAAAATACCAATGATTGTTCATGGAAATGATTAGAAACGTGAAAAAACCCTTACAATACAAGGAAATACAGCCATAGTTTCGTTAAGGCCCTGTTCAAACACTTTGATTAGAGGTATAAAGCTGTGAAATGACAAGAAGACTGATAATGTAACAATTCTGGCTAACTGACTTGGCGTTTTGCTGAAGAAAGTTCTTTCAAACATGTAGAATTGCCATTATAGAGCTCAGAATTTGTGTATAAAGCCTTTAAATAAAGAGAACACTGTTCACATTCATTATATTGGCTGAATTGGCTAGAGTTTTTTTTGAATGAAACAGTTTCAATCCTGAAGATTCATGTATACATATGTAAGAAAACTGTCTCATGTTGATAATACTCTTAAAATACACAAAGATTGCACATGGAAAACGATTAGGAAACGGGTAAAAACCCTTAAAAATACAAGTAAATACACCCATACTTTCATTAAGGCCATCTTGAAACACTGAGATTAGAGGTATATAAGCTGTGAAATGACAAGATTACTGATAATGTAACAATTCCGGCTAACTGACTTGGCCTATTTCTGAAGAAAGTCGTTTCAAACATCTAGAATTTCGCTTTGTAGAGCTCGGAATTTGTGTATGAAGCCTTTAAATAAAGAGAATACTGTTCACAGTCATTATTTTGGCTGAATTGGCTAGAGTTTTTTGAATGAAACAGTTTCAATCCTGAAGATTCATGTATACATATGTAAGAAAACTGTCTCATGTGATAATACTCTTAAAATACACAAAGATTGTATATGGAAATGAATAGAAACGGGTATAAAACCCTTAAAATACAAGTAAATACACCCATACTTTCATTAAGGCCATCTTGAAACACTGAGATTAGAGGTATAAAGCTGTGAAATGACAAGATTACTGATAATGTAACAATTCCGGCTATCTGACTTGGCCTTTTTCTGAAGAAAGTCGTTTCAAACATCTAGAATTTCGCTTTGTAGAGCTCCGAATTTTGTGTATGAAGCCTTTAAATAAAGAGAATACTGTTCACATTCATTATTTTGGCTGAATTGGCTAGAGTTTTTTGAATGAAACAGTTTCAGTCCTGAAGATTCATGTATACATACGTAAGGAAACTGTCTCATGTTGGAAGAACTCTTAAAATACACAATGATTGTACATTGAAATGATTAGAAACGTGAGAAAACCCTTAAAATGCAAGGAAATACAGATATACACTTTTGTAAAGGCCCTGTTCAAACACCTTGATTAGAGGTATAAAGCTGTGAAATGACAAGATTACTGATAATGTAACAATTCTGGCTAACTGACTTGGCGTTTTTCTGAAGAAAGTTCTTTCAAACATGTAGAATTGCTATTTATAGACCTCAGAATTTGTGTATAAAGCCTTTAAATAAAGAGAATACTGTTCACATTTACTATTTTGGCTGAATTGGCTAGAGTTTTTTGAATGAAACAGTTTCCATCCTGAAGATTCATGTATATATATCTAAGAAAACTGTCTCATGTTGGTAATACTCTTAAAATACACAATGATTGTACATGGAAATGATTAGAAACGTGTGGAAAACCCTTAAAATACAAGTAAATACAGCCATACATTCGTTAAGCAACTGTTCAAAACACCGAGATTAGAGGTAATAAAGCTGTGAAATGACAAGATTACTGAACATATACCATTCTGGCTAACTGACTTGGCGTTTTTCTGAAGAAAGTTCTTTCAAACATGTAGATTTTACCATTTATAGACCTCAGAATTTGTGTATAAAGCCTTTAAATAAAGAGAACACTGTTCACATTCATTATTTTGGCGGAATTGGCTGCAGTTTTTTGAATGAAACAGGTTCAATCTTGAAGATTCATGTATATATATCTAAGAAAACTGTCTCATGTTGGTAATACTATTAAAATACACAATGATTGTTCATGGAAAATGAAAAGAAACGTGAAATAACCCTTACAATACCAGGAAATACAGCCATAGTTTCGTTTAGGCCCTGTTCAAACACTTTGATTAGAGGTATAAAGCTGTGAAGTGACAAGATTACTGATAATGTTAAAATTCTGTCTAACTGACTTGGCTTTTTTCTGAAGAAAGTTCTTTGAAACATGTAGAATTGTGTTTTGTCGAGCTCAGAATTTCTGTAATATCCTTCAAATACAGAGAACACTGTTCACATTTGCTATTTTGCTGAATTGGCTGGAGTTTTTTGAATGAAACAGTTTCAATCCTGAAGATTCTGTATATATATCTAGAAACTGTCTCATGTTGGTAATACTATTAAAATACCCAATGATTGTTCATGGAAATGATTAGAAACGTGAAAAAACCCTTACAATACAAGGAAATACAGCCATAGTTTCGTTAAGGCCCAGTTCAAACACTGTTGATTAGAGGTATAAAGCTGTGAAATGACAAGAAGACTGATAATGTAACAATTCTGGCTAACTGACTTGGCGTTTTTCTGAAGAAAGTTCTTTCAAACATGTAGAATTGTGGTTTATAAGAGCTCAGAATTTGTGTATGAAGCCTTTAAATAAAGGGAATACTGTTCACATTTACTATTTTGGCTGAATTGGCTAGAGTTTTTTGAATGAAACAGTTTCAATCCTGAAGATTCATGTGTATATATCTAAGAAAACTGTCTCATGTTGGTAATACTCTTAAAATACACAATGATTGTACATGGAACATATTAGAAACGTGTGAAACCCCTTAAAATTCAATTAAATACAGCCATACATTCGTTAATCCACTGTTCAAACACTGAGATTAGAGGTATAAAGCTGTGAAATGACAAGATTACTGATAATGTAACAATTCTGGCTAACTGACTTGGCGTTTTACTGAAGAAAGTTCTTTCAAACATGTAGAATTGCCATTTATAGACCTCAGAATTTGTGTATTAAAGCCTTTAAATAAAGAAAACACTGTTCACATTTGCTATTTTGGCTGAATTGGCTATATTTGTTTGTTTGAAACAGTTACAATCTTGAAGATTTATTTATATATATCTAAGAAAACTGTCTCATGTTGGTAATAAACTTAAAATACAGAATGATTGTACATGGAAATGATTAGAAACATGTGAAAACCCTTAAAATACAAGTAAATACACCCATACTTTCATTAAGGCCCTCTTGAAACACTGAGATTAGAGGTATAAAGCTGTGAAATGACAAGATTACTGATAATGTAACAATTCTGGCTAACTGACTTGGCGTTTTTCTGAAGAAAGTTCTTTCAAACATGTAGAATTACCATTTATAGACCTCAGAATTTGTGTATAAAGCCTTTAAATAAAGAGAACACTGTTCACATTCATTATTTTGGCTGAATTGGCTAGAGTTTTTTGAATGAAACAGTTTCAATCCTGAAGATTCATGTATATATATGTAAGAAAAACTGTCTCATGTTGATAATACTCTTAAAATACACAAAGATTGTACATGGAAATGATTAGAAACGGGTAAAAACCCTTAAAATACAAGTAAATACACCCATACTTTCATTAAGGCCATCTTGAAACACTGAGATTAGAGGTATAAAGCTGTGAAATGACAAGATTACTGATAATGTAACAATTCCGGCTAACTGACTTGGCCTTTTTCTGAAGAAAGTCGTTTCAAACATCTAGAATTTCGCTTTGTAGAGCTCGGAATTTGTGTATGAAGCCATTAAATAAAGAGAATACTGTTCACATTCATTATTTTGGCTGAATTGGCTAGAGTTTTTTGAATGAAACAGTTTCAATCCTGAAGATTCATGTATACATACGTAAGGAAACTGTCTCATGTTGGTAATACTCTTAAAATACACAAAGATTGTACATGGAAATGATTAGAAACGTGTGAAAACCCATAAAATACAAGGAAATACAGCCATACTTTCGTTAAGGCCCTGTTCAAACACTGAGATTAGAGGTATAAAGCTGTGAAACGACAAGATTACTGATAATGTAACAATTCTGGCTAACTGACTTGGCGTTTTTCTGAAGAAAGTTCTTTCAAACATGTAGAATTGCCATTTATAGAGCTCAGAATTTGTGTATAAAGCCTTTAAATAAAGAGAACACTGTCCACAGTTACTATTTTGGCTGAATTGGCTAGAGTTTTTGAATGAAACAGTTTACATCCCGAAGATTCATGTATATATATCTAAGAAAACTGTCTCATGTTGGTAATACTCTTAAAATACACAATGATTGTACATGGAAATGATTAGAAACGTGTGAAAACCCTTAAAATACAAGTAAATACAGCCATACATTCGTTAAGCCACTGTTCAAACACCGAGATTAGAGGTATAAAGCTGTGAAATGACAAGATTACTGAACATATACCAATTCTGGCTAACTGACTTGGCGTTTTTCTGAAGAAAGTTCTTTCAAACATGTTGAATTGTGGTTTGTAGACCTCAGAATTTGTGTATGAAGCCTTTAAATAAAGGGAATACTGTTCACATTTACTATTTTGGCTGAATTGGCTAGAGTTTCTTGAATGAAACAGTTTCAATTCTGAAGATAAATGTATATATATCTAAGAAAACTGTCTCATGTTGGTAATACTCTTAAAATACACAATGATTGTACTTGGAAATGATTAGAAACGTGTGAAAACCCTTACAATACAAGGAAATACAGCCATACATTCGTTAAGCCACTGTTCAAACTCTGAGATTAGAGGTATAAAGCTGTGAAATGACAAGATTACTGAAAATGTAATAATTCTGGCTAACTGACTTGGCGTTTTTCTGAAGAAAGTTCTTTCAAACATGGAGAATTACCATTTATAGACCTCAGAATTTGTGTATAAAGCCTTTAAATAAAGAGAACACTGTTCACATTCATTATTTTGGCGGAATTGGCTGCAGTTTTTTGAATGAAACAGGTTCAATCTTGAAGATTCATGTATATATATCTAAGAAAACTGTCTCATGTTGATAATACTCTTAAAATACACAAAGATTGTACATGGAAATGATTAGAAACGGGTAAAAACCCTTAAAATACAAGTAAATACACCCATACTTTCATTAAGGCCATCTTGAAACACTGAGATTAGAGGTATGAAGCTGTGAAATGACAAGATTACTGATAATGTAACAATTCCGGCTAACTGACTTGGCCTTTTTCTGAAGGAAAGTCGTTTCAAACATCTAGAATTTCGCTTTGTAGAGCTCGGAATTTGTGTATGAAGCCTTTAAATAAAGAGAATACTGTTCAAATTCATTATTTTGGCTGAATTGGCTAGAGTTTTTTGAATGAAACAGTTTCAATCCTGAAGATTCATGTATACATACGTAAGGAAACTGTCTCATGTTGGTAATACTCTTAAAATACACAAAGATTGTACATGGAAATGATTAGAAACGTGTGAAAACCCATAAAATACAAGGAAATACAGCCATACTTTCGTTAAGGCCCTGTTCAAACACTGAGATTAGAGGTATAAAGCTGTGAAATGACAAGATTACTGATAATGTAACAATTCTGGCTAACTGACTTGGCGTTTTTCTGAAGAAAGTTCTTTCAAACATGTTGAATTGTGGTTTGTAGACCTCAGAATTTGTGTATGAAGCCTTTAAATAAAGGGAATACTGTTCACATTTACTATTTTGGCTGAATTGGCTAGAGTTTCTTGAATGAAACAGTTTCAATTCTGAAGATAAATGTATATATATCTAAGAAAACTGTCTCATGTTGGTAATACTCTTAAAATACACAATGATTGTACTTGGAAATGATTAGAAACGTGTGAAAACCCTTACAATACAAGGAAATACAGCCATACATTCGTTAAGCCACTGTTCAAACTCTGAGATTAGAGGTATAAAGCTGTGAAATGACAAGATTACTGAAAATGTAATAATTCTGGCTAACTGACTTGGCGTTTTTCTGAAGAAAGTTCTTTCAAACATGGAGAATTACCATTTATAGACCTCAGAATTTGTGTATAAAGCCTTTAAATAAAGAGAACACTGTTCACATTCATTATTTTGGCGGAATTGGCTGCAGTTTTTTGAATGAAACAGGTTCAATCTTGAAGATTCATGTATATATATCTAAGAAAACTGTCTCATGTTGATAATACTCTTAAAATACACAAAGATTGTACATGGAAATGATTAGAAACGGGTAAAAACCCTTAAAATACAAGTAAATACACCCATACTTTCATTAAGGCCATCTTGAAACACTGAGATTAGAGGTATAAAGCTGTGAAATGACAAGATTACTGATAATGTAACAATTCCGGCTAACTGACTTGGCCTTTTTCTGAAGAAAGTCGTTTCAAACATCTAGAATTTCGCTTTGTAGAGCTCGGAATTTGTGTATGAAGCCTTTAAATAAAGAGAATACTGTTCAAATTCATTATTTTGGCTGAATTGGCTAGAGTTTTTTGAATGAAACAGTTTCAATCCTGAAGATTCATGTATACATACGTAAGGAAACTGTCTCATGTTGGTAATACTCTTAAAATACACAAAGATTGTACATGGAAATGATTAGAAACGTGTGAAAACCCATAAAATACAAGGAAATACAGCCATACTTTCGTTAAGGCCCTGTTCAAACACTGAGATTAGAGGTATAAAGCTGTGAAATGACAAGATTACTGATAATGTAACAATTCTGGCTAACTGACTTGGCGTTTTTCTGAAGAAAGTTGTTTCAAACATGTAGAATTGCCATTTATAGAGCTCAGAATTTGTGTATAAAGCCTTTAAATAAAGAGAATACTGTTCACATTTGCTATTTTGGCTGAATTGGCTGGAGTTTTTTGAATGAAACAGTTTCAATCCTGAAGATTCATGTATATATATGTAAGAAAATTGTCTCATGTTGGAAGAACTCTTAAAATAAACAATGATTGTACATTGAAATGATTAGAAACGTGAGAAAACCCTTAAAATGCAAGGAAATAAAGCCATACTTTTGTAAAGGCCCTGTTCAAACACCTTGATTAGAGGTATAAAGCTGTGAAATGACAAGATTACTGATAATGTAACAATTCTGGCTAACTGACTTGGCGTTTTTCTGAAGAAAGTTCTTTCAAACATGTAGAATTGCTATTTATAGACCTCAGAATTTGTGTATAAAGCCTTTAAATAAAGAGAATACTGTTCACATTTACTATTTTGGCTGAATTGGCTAGAGTTTTTTGAATGAAACAGTTTCCATCCTGAAGATTCATGTATATATATCTAAGAAAACTGTCTCATGTTGGTAATACTCTTAAAATACACAATGATTGTACATGGAAATGATTAGAAACGTGTGAAAACCCTTAAAATACAAGTAAATACAGCCATACATTCGTTAAGCCACTGTTCAAACACCGAGATTAGAGGTATAAAGCTGTGAAATGACAAGTTTACTGAACATATACCAATTCTGGCGAACTGACTTGGCGTTTTTCTGAAGAAAGTTCTTTCAAACATGTTGAATTGTGGTTTGTAGACCTCAGAATTTGTGTATGAAGCCTTTAAATAAAGGGAATACTGTTCACATTTACTATTTTGGCTGAATTGGCTAGAGTTTCTTGAATGAAACAGTTTCAATTCTGAAGATAAATGTATATATATCTAAGAAAACTGTCTCATGTTGGTAATACTCTTAAAATACACAATGATTGTACTTGGAAATGATTAGAAACGTGTGAAAACCCTTACAATACAAGGAAATACAGCCATACATTCGTTAAGCCACTGTTCAAACTCTGAGATTAGAGGTATAAAGCTGTGAAATGACAAGATTACTGAAAATGTAATAATTCTGGCTAACTGACTTGGCGTTTTTCTGAAGAAAGTTCTTTCAAACATGGAGAATTACCATTTATAGACCTCAGAATTTGTGTATAAAGCCTTTAAATAAAGAGAACACTGTTCACATTCATTATTTTGGCGGAATTGGCTGCAGTTTTTTGAATGAAACAGGTTCAATCTTGAAGATTCATGTATATATATCTAAGAAAACTGTCTCATGTTGATAATACTCTTAAAATACACAAAGATTGTACATGGAAATGATTAGAAACGGGTAAAAACCCTTAAAATACAAGTAAATACACCCATACTTTCATTAAGGCCATCTTGAAACACTGAGATTAGAGGTATAAAGCTGTAAAATGACAAGATTACTGATAATGTAACAATTCCGGCTAACTGACTTGGCCTTTTTCTGAAGAAAGTCGTTTCAAACATCTAGAATTTCGCTTTGTAGAGCTCGGAATTTGTGTATGAAGCCTTTAAATAAAGAGAATACTGTTCAAATTCATTATTTTGGCTGAATTGGCTAGAGTTTTTTGAATGAAACAGTTTCAATCCTGAAGATTCATGTATACATACGTAAGGAAACTGTCTCATGTTGGTAATACTCTTAAAATACACAAAGATTGTACATGGAAATGATTAGAAACGTGTGAAAACCCATAAAATACAAGGAAATACAGCCATACTTTCGTTAAGGCCCTGTTCAAACACTGAGATTAGAGGTATAAAGCTGTGAAATGACAAGATTACTGATAATGTAACAATTCTGGCTAACTGACTTGGCGTTTTTCTGAAGAAAGTTCTTTCAAACATGTTGAATTGTGGTTTGTAGACCTCAGAATTTGTGTATGAAGCCTTTAAATAAAGGGAATACTGTTCACATTTACTATTTTGGCTGAATTGGCTAGAGTTTCTTGAATGAAACAGTTTCAATTCTGAAGATAAATGTATATATATCTAAGAAAACTGTCTCATGTTGGTAATACTCTTAAAATACACAATGATTGTACTTGGAAATGATTAGAAACGTGTGAAAACCCTTACAATACAAGGAAATACAGCCATACATTCGTTAAGCCACTGTTCAAACTCTGAGATTAGAGGTATAAAGCTGTGAAATGACAAGATTACTGAAAATGTAATAATTCTGGCTAACTGACTTGGCGTTTTTCTGAAGAAAGTTCTTTCAAACATGGAGAATTACCATTTATAGACCTCAGAATTTGTGTATAAAGCCTTTACATAAAGAGAACACTGTTCACATTCATTATTTTGGCGGAATTGGCTGCAGTTTTTTGAATGAAACAGGTTCAATCTTGAAGATTCATGTATATATATCTAAGAAAACTGTCTCATGTTGATAATACTCTTAAAATACACAAAGATTGTACATGGAAATGATTAGAAACGGGTAAAAACCCTTAAAATACAAGTAAATACACCCATACTTTCATTAAGGCCATCTTGAAACACTGAGATTAGAGGTATAAAGCTGTGAAATGACAAGATTACTGATAATGTAACAATTCCGGCTAACTGACTTGGCCTTTTTCTGAAGAAAGTCGTTTCAAACATCTAGAATTTCGCTTTGTAGAGCTCGGAATTTGTGTATGAAGCCTTTAAATAAAGAGAATACTGTTCAAATTCATTATTTTGGCTGAATTGGCTAGAGTTTTTTGAATGAAACAGTTTCAATCCTGAAGATTCATGTATACATACGTAAGGAAACTGTCTCATGTTGGTAATACTCTTAAAATACACAAAGATTGTACATGGAAATGATTAGAAACGTGTGAAAACCCATAAAATACAAGGAAATACAGCCATACTTTCGTTAAGGCCCTGTTCAAACACTGAGATTAGAGGTATAAAGCTGTGAAATGACAAGATTACTGATAATGTAACAATTCTGGCTAACTGACTTGGCGTTTTTCTGAAGAAAGTTGTTTCAAACATGTAGAATTGCCATTTATAGAGCTCAGAATTTGTGTATAAAGCCTTTAAATAAAGAGAATACTGTTCACATTTGCTATTTTGGCTGAATTGGCTAGAGTTTTTTGAATGAAACAGTTTCAATCCTGAAGATTCATGTATATATATGTAAGAAAATTGTCTCATGTTGGAAGAACTCTTAAAATAAACAATGATTGTACATTGAAATGATTAGAAACGTGAGAAAACCCTTAAAATGCAAGGAAATAAAGCCATACTTTTGTAAAGGCCCTGTTCAAACACCTTGATTAGAGGTATAAAGCTGTGAAATGACAAGATTACTGATAATGTAACAATTCTGGCTAACTGACTTGGCGTTTTTCTGAAGAAAGTTCTTTCAAACATGTAGAATTGCTATTTATAGACCTCAGAATTTGTGTATAAAGCCTTTAAATAAAGAGAATACTGTTCACATTTACTATTTTGGCTGAATTGGCTAGAGTTTTTTGAATGAAACAGTTTCCATCCTGAAGATTCATGTATATATATCTAAGAAAACTGTCTCATGTTGGTAATACTCTTAAAATACACAATGATTGTACATGGAAATGATTAGAAACGTGTGAAAACCCTTAAAATACAAGTAAATACAGCCATACATTCGTTAAGCCACTGTTCAAACACCGAGATTAGAGGTATAAAGCTGTGAAATGACAAGATTACTGAACATATACCAATTCTGGCTAACTGACTTGGCGTTTTTCTGAAGAAAGTTCTTTCAAACATGTTGAATTGTGGTTTGTAGACCTCAGAATTTGTGTATGAAGCCTTTAAATAAAGGGAATACTGTTCACATTTACTATTTTGGCTGAATTGGCTAGAGTTTCTTGAATGAAACAATTTCAATTCTGAAGATAAATGTATATATATCTAAGAAAACTGTCTCATATTGGTAATACTCTTAAAATACACAATGATTGTACTTGGAAATGATTAGAAACGTGTGAAAACCCTTACAATACAAGGAAATACAGCCATACATTCGTTAAGCCACTGTTCAAACTCTGAGATTAGAGGTATAAAGCTGTGAAATGACAAGATTACTGAAAATGTAATAATTCTGGCTAACTGACTTGGCATTTTACTGAAGAAAGTTCTTTCAAACATGTAGAATTACCATTTATAGACCTCAAAATTTGTGTATAAAGCCTTTAAATAAAGAGAACACTGTTCACATTTGGTATTTTGGATGAAATGGCTGCAGTTTTTTGAATGAAACAGGTTCAATCTTGAAGATTCATGTATATATATCTAAGAAAACTGTCTCATGTTGGTAATACTATTAAAATACACAATGATTGTTCATGGAAATGAAAAGAAACGTGAAAAAACCCTTACAATACAAGGAAATACAGCCATAGTTTCGTTAAGGCCCTGTTCAAACACTTTGATTAGAGGTATAAAGCTGTGAAGTGACAAGATTACTGATAATGTTAAAATTCTGTCTAACTGACTTGGCTTTTTTCTGAAGAAAGTTCTTTGAAACATGTAGAATTGTGGTTTGTCGAGCTCAGAATTTGTGTAATATCCTTCAAATAAAGAGAACACTGTTCACATTTGCTATTTTGCTGAATTGGCTGGAGTTTTTTGAATGAAACAGTTTCAATGCTGAAGATTCATGTATATATATCTAAGAAAACTGTCTCATGTTGGTAATACTATTAAAATACACAATGATTGTTCATGGAAATGATTAGAAACGTGAAAAAACCCTTACAATACAAGGAAATACAGCCATAGTTTCGTTAAGGCCCTGTTCAAACACTTTGATTAGAGGTATAAAGCTGTGAAATGACAAGAAGACTGATAATGTAACAATTCTGGCTAACTGACTTGGCGTTTTTCTGAAGAAACTTCTTTCAAACGTGTAGAATTGTGGTTTATAGAGCTCAGAATTTGTGTATGAAGCCTTTAAATAAAGAGAATACTGTTCACATTTGCTATTTTGGCTGAATTGGCTAGAGTTTTTTGAATGAAACAGTTTCAATCCTGAAGATTTATGTATATATATCTAAGAAAACTGTCTCATGTTGGTAATACTCTTAAAATACACAATGATTGTACATGGAATATATTAGAAACGTGTGAAACCCCTTAAAATTCAATTAAATACAGCCATACATTCGTTAATCCACTGTTCAAACACTGAGATTAGAGGTATAAAGCTGTGAAATGACAAGATTACTGATAATGTAACAATTCTGGCTAACTGACTTGGCGTTTTTCTGAAGAAAGTTCTTTCAAACATGTAGAATTGCCATTTATAGACATCAGAATTTGTGTATAAAGCCTTTAAATAAAGAGAACACTGTTCACATTTGCTATATTGGCTGAATTGGCTATAGTTGTTTGTTTGAAACAGTTACAATCTTGAAGATTTATTTATATATATCTAAGAAAACTGTCTCATGTTGGTAATACACTTAAAATACAGAATGATTGTACATGGAAATGATTAGAAACATGTGAAAACCCTTAAAATACAAGTAAATACACCCATACTTTCATTAAGGCCCTCTTGAAACACTGAGATTAGAGGTATAAAGCTGTGAAATGACAAGATTACTGATAATGTAACAATTCTGGCTAACTGACTTGGCGTTTTGCTGAAGAAACTTCTTTCAAACATGTAGAATTGCCATTTATAGAGCTCAGAATTTGTGTATAAAGCCTTTAAATAAAGAGAACACTGTTCACATTCATTATTTTGGCTGAATTGGCTAGAGTTTTTTGAATGAAACAGTTTCAATCCTGAAGATTCATGTATACATATGTAAGAAAACTGTCTCATGTTGATAATACTCTTAAAATACACAAAGATTGTACATGGAAATGATTAGAAACGTGTGAAAACCCTTAAAATACAAGTAAATACACCCATACTTTCATTAAGGCCATCTTGAAACACTGAGATTAGCTGTATAAAGCTGTGAAATGACAAGATTACTGATAATGTAACAATTCCGGCTAACTGACTTGGCCTATTTCTGAAGAAAGTCGTTTCAAACATCTAGAATTTCGCTTTGTAGAGCTCGGAATTTGTGTATGAAGCCTTTAAATAAAGAGAATACTGTTCACAGTCATTATTTTGGCTGAATTGGCTAGAGTTTTTTGAATGAAACAGTTTCAATCCTGAAGATTCATGTATACATATGTAAGAAAACTGTCTCATGTTGATAATACTCTTAAAATACACAAAGATTGTATATGGAAATGATTAGAAACGGGTAAAAACCCTTAAAATACAAGTAAATACACCCATACTTTCATTAAGGCCATCTTGAAACACTGAGATTAGAGGTATAAAGCTGTGAAATGACAAGATTACTGATAATGTAACAATTCCGGCTAACTGACTTGGCCTTTTTCTGAAGAAAGTCGTTTCAAACATCTAGAATTTCGCTTTGTAGAGCTCCGAATTTGTGTATGAAGCCTTTAAATAAAGAGAATACTGTTCACATTCATTATTTTGGCTGAATTGGCTAGAGTTTTTTGAATGAAACAGTTTCAATCCTGAAGATTCATGTATACATACGTAAGGAAACTGTCTCATGTTGGAAGAACTCTTAAAATACACAATGATTGTACATTGAAATGATTAGAAACGTGAGAAAACCCTTAAAATGCAAGGAAATACAGATATACTTTTGTAAAGGCCCTGTTCAAACACCTTGATTAGAGGTATAAAGCTGTGAAACGACAAGATTACTGATAATGTAACAATTCTGGCTAACTGACTTGGCGTTTTTCTGAAGAAAGTTCTTTCAAACATGTAGAATTGCCATTTATAGAGCTCAGAATTTGTGTATAAAGCTTTTAAATAAAGAGAACACTGTTCACATTTACTATTTTGGCTGAATTGGCTAGAGTTTTTTGAATGAAACAGTTTCCATCCCGAAGATTCAAGTATATATATCTAAGAAAACTGTCTCATGTTGGTAATACTCTTAAAATACACAATGATTGTACATGGAAATGATTAGAAACGTGTGAAAACCCTTAAAATACAAGTAAATACAGCCATACATTCGTTAAGCCACTGTTCAAACACCGAGATTAGAGGTATAAAGCTGTGAAATGACAAGATTACTGAACATATACCAATTCTGGCTAACTGACTTGGCGTTTTTCTGAAGAAAGTTCTTTCAAACATGTTGAATTGTGGTTTGTAGACCTCAGAATTTGTGTATGAAGCCTTTAAATAAAGGGAATACTGTTCACATTTACTATTTTGGCTGAATTGGCTAGAGTTTCTTGAATGAAACAGTTTCAATTCTGAAGATAAATGTATATATATCTAAGAAAACTGTCTCATGTTGGTAATACTCTTAAAATACACAATGATTGTACTTGGAAATGATTAGAAACGTGTGAAAACCCTTACAATACAAGGAAATACAGCCATACATTCGTTAAGCCACTGTTCAAACTCTGAGATTAGAGGTATAAAGCTGTGAAATGACAAGATTACTGAAAATGTAATAATTCTGGCTAACTGACTTGGCGTTTTTCTGAAGAAAGTTCTTTCAAACATGGAGAATTACCATTTATAGACCTCAGAATTTGTGTATAAAGCCTTTAAATAAAGAGAACACTGTTCACATTTGGTATTTTGGATGAATTGGCTGCAGTTTTTTGAATGAAACAGGTTCAATCTTGAAGATTCATGTATATATATCTAAGAAAACTGTCTCATGTTGGTAATACTATTAAAATACACAATGATTGTTCATGGAAATGAAAAGAAACGTGAAAAAACCCTTACAATACAAGGAAATACAGCCATAGTTTCGTTAAGGCCCTGTTCAAACACTTTGATTAGAGGTATAAAGATGTGAAGTGACAAGATTACTGATAATGTTAAAATTCTGTCTAACTGACTTGGCTTTTTTCTGAAGAAAGTTCTTTGAAACATGTAGAATTGTGGTTTGTCGAGCTCAGAATTTGTGTAATATCCTTTAAATAAAGAGAACACTGTTCACATTTGCTATTTTGCTGAATTGGCTGGAGTTTTTTGAATGAAACAGTTTCAATGCTGAAGATTCATGTATATATATCTAAGAAAACTGTCTCATGTTGGTAATACTATTAAAATACCCAATGATTGTTCATGGAAATGATTAGAAACGTGAAAAAACCCTTACAATACAAGGAAATACAGCCATAGTTTCGTTAAGGCCCTGTTCAAACACTTTGATTAGAGGTATAAAGCTGTGAAATGACAAGAAGACTGATAATGTAACAATTCTGGCTAACTGACTTGGCGTTTTGCTGAAGAAAGTTCTTTCAAACATGTAGAATTGCCATTTATAGAGCTCAGAATTTGTGTATAAAGCCTTTAAATAAAGAGAACACTGTTCACATTCATTATATTGGCTGAATTGGCTAGAGTTTTTTGAATGAAACAGTTTCAATCCTGAAGATTCATGTATACATATGTAAGAAAACTGTCTCATGTTGATAATACTCTTAAAATACACAAAGATTGCACATGGAAACGATTAGAAACGGGTAAAAACCCTTAAAATACAAGTAAATACACCCATACTTTCATTAAGGCCATCTTGAAACACTGAGATTAGAGGTATAAAGCTGTGAAATGACAAGATTACTGATAATGTAACAATTCCGGCTAACTGACTTGGCCTATTTCTGAAGAAAGTCGTTTCAAACATCTAGAATTTCGCTTTGTAGAGCTCGGAATTTGTGTATGAAGCCTTTAAATAAAGAGAATACTGTTCACAGTCATTATTTTGGCTGAATTGGCTAGAGTTTTTTGAATGAAACAGTTTCAATCCTGAAGATTCATGTATACATATGTAAGAAAACTGTCTCATGTTGATAATACTCTTAAAATACACAAAGATTGTATATGGAAATGATTAGAAACGGGTAAAAACCCTTAAAATACAAGTAAATACACCCATACTTTCATTAAGGCCATCTTGAAACACTGAGATTAGAGGTATAAAGCTGTGAAATGACAAGATTACTGATAATGTAACAATTCCGGCTAACTGACTTGGCCTTTTTCTGAAGAAAGTCGTTTCAAACATCTAGAATTTCGCTTTGTAGAGCTCCGAATTTGTGTATGAAGCCTTTAAATAAAGAGAATACTGTTCACATTCATTATTTTGGCTGAATTGGCTAGAGTTTTTTGAATGAAACAGTTTCAATCCTGAAGATTCATGTATACATACGTAAGGAAACTGTCTCATGTTGGAAGAACTCTTAAAATACACAATGATTGTACATTGAAATGATTAGAAACGTGAGAAAACCCTTAAAATGCAAGGAAATACAGATATACTTTTGTAAAGGCCCTGTTCAAACACCTTGATTAGAGGTATAAAGCTGTGAAATGACAAGATTACTGATAATGTAACAATTCTGGCTAACTGACTTGGCGTTTTTCTGAAGAAAGTTCTTTCAAACATGTAGAATTGCTATTTATAGACCTCAGAATTTGTGTATAAAGCCTTTAAATAAAGAGAATACTGTTCACATTTACTATTTTGGCTGAATTGGCTAGAGTTTTTTGAATGAAACAGTTTCCATCCTGAAGATTCATGTATATATATCTAAGAAAACTGTCTCATGTTGGTAATACTCTTAAAATACACAATGATTGTACATGGAAATGATTAGAAACGTGTGAAAACCCTTAAAATACAAGTAAATACAGCCATACATTCGTTAAGCCACTGTTCAAACACCGAGATTAGAGGTATAAAGCTGTGAAATGACAAGATTACTGAACATATACCAATTCTGGCTAACTGACTTGGCGTTTTTCTGAAGAAAGTTCTTTCAAACATGTAGATTTACCATTTATAGACCTCAGAATTTGTGTATAAAGCCTTTAAATAAAGAGAACACTGTTCACATTCATTATTTTGGCGGAATTGGCTGCAGTTTTTTGAATGAAACAGGTTCAATCTTGAAGATTCATGTATATATATCTAAGAAAACTGTCTCATGTTGGTAATACTATTAAAATACACAATGATTGTTCATGGAAATGAAAAGAAACGTGAAATAACCCTTACAATACCAGGAAATACAGCCATAGTTTCGTTTAGGCCCTGTTCAAACACTTTGATTAGAGGTATAAAGCTGTGAAGTGACAAGATTACTGATAATGTTAAAATTCTGTCTAACTGACTTGGCTTTTTTCTGAAGAAAGTTCTTTGAAACATGTAGAATTGTGGTTTGTCGAGCTCAGAATTTCTGTAATATCCTTCAAATACAGAGAACACTGTTCACATTTGCTATTTTGCTGAATTGGCTGGAGTTTTTTGAATGAAACAGTTTCAATCCTGAAGATTCATGTATATATATCTAAGAAAACTGTCTCATGTTGGTAATACTATTAAAATACACAATGATTGTTCATGGAAATGATTAGAAACGTGAAAAAACCCTTACAATACAATGAAATACAGCCATAGTTTCGTTAAGGCCCTGTTCAAACACTTTGATTAGAGGTATAAAGCTGTGAAATGACAAGAAGACTGATAATGTAACAATTCTGGCTAACTGACTTGGCGTTTTGCTGAAGAAAGTTCTTTCAAACATGTAGAATTGCCATTTATAGAGCTCAGAATTTGTGTATAAAGCCTTTAAATAAAGAGAACACTGTTCACATTCATTATATTGGCTGAATTGGCTAGAGTTTTTTGAATGAAACAGTTTCAATCCTGAAGATTCATGTATACATATGTAAGAAAACTGTCTCATGTTGATAATACTCTTAAAATACACAAAGATTGCACATGGAAACGATTAGAAACGGGTAAAAACCCTTAAAATACAAGTAAATACACCCATACTTTCATTAAGGCCATCTTGAAACACTGAGATTAGAGGTATAAAGCTGTGAAATGACAAGATTACTGATAATGTAACAATTCCGGCTAACTGACTTGGCCTATTTCTGAAGAAAGTCGTTTCAAACATCTAGAATTTCGCTTTGTAGAGCTCGGAATTTGTGTATGAAGCCTTTAAATAAAGAGAATACTGTTCACAGTCATTATTTTGGCTGAATTGGCTAGAGTTTTTTGAATGAAACAGTTTCAATCCTGAAGATTCATGTATACATATGTAAGAAAACTGTCTCATGTTGATAATACTCTTAAAATACACAAAGATTGTATATGGAAATGATTAGAAACGGGTAAAAACCCTTAAAATACAAGTAAATACACCCATACTTTCATTAAGGCCATCTTGAAACACTGAGATTAGAGGTATAAAGCTGTGAAATGACAAGATTACTGATAATGTAACAATTCCGGCTAACTGACTTGGCCTTTTTCTGAAGAAAGTCGTTTCAAACATCTAGAATTTCGCTTTGTAGAGCTCCGAATTTGTGTATGAAGCCTTTAAATAAAGAGAATACTGTTCACATTCATTATTTTGGCTGAATTGGCTAGAGTTTTTTGAATGAAACAGTTTCAATCCTGAAGATTCATGTATACATACGTAAGGAAACTGTCTCATGTTGGAAGAACTCTTAAAATACACAATGATTGTACATTGAAATGATTAGAAACGTGAGAAAACCCTTAAAATGCAAGGAAATACAGATATACTTTTGTAAAGGCCCTGTTCAAACACCTTGATTAGAGGTATAAAGCTGTGAAATGACAAGATTACTGATAATGTAACAATTCTGGCTAACTGACTTGGCGTTTTTCTGAAGAAAGTTCTTTCAAACATGTAGAATTGCTATTTATAGACCTCAGAATTTGTGTATAAAGCCTTTAAATAAAGAGAATACTGTTCACATTTACTATTTTGGCTGAATTGGCTAGAGTTTTTTGAATGAAACAGTTTCCATCCTGAAGATTCATGTATATATATCTAAGAAAACTGTCTCATGTTGGTAATACTCTTAAAATACACAATGATTGTACATGGAAATGATTAGAAACGTGTGAAAACCCTTAAAATACAAGTAAATACAGCCATACATTCGTTAAGCCACTGTTCAAACACCGAGATTAGAGGTATAAAGCTGTGAAATGACAAGATTACTGAACATATACCAATTCTGGCTAACTGACTTGGCGTTTTTCTGAAGAAAGTTCTTTCAAACATGTAGATTTACCATTTATAGACCTCAGAATTTGTGTATAAAGCCTTTAAATAAAGAGAACACTGTTCACATTCATTATTTTGGCGGAATTGGCTGCAGTTTTTTGAATGAAACAGGTTCAATCTTGAAGATTCATGTATATATATCTAAGAAAACTGTCTCATGTTGGTAATACTATTAAAATACACAATGATTGTTCATGGAAATGAAAAGAAACGTGAAATAACCCTTACAATACCAGGAAATACAGCCATAGTTTCGTTTAGGCCCTGTTCAAACACTTTGATTAGAGGTATAAAGCTGTGAAGTGACAAGATTACTGATAATGTTAAAATTCTGTCTAACTGACTTGGCTTTTTTCTGAAGAAAGTTCTTTGAAACATGTAGAATTGTGGTTTGTCGAGCTCAGAATTTCTGTAATATCCTTCAAATACAGAGAACACTGTTCACATTTGCTATTTTGCTGAATTGGCTGGAGTTTTTTGAATGAAACAGTTTCAATCCTGAAGATTCATGTATATATATCTAAGAAAACTGTCTCATGTTGGTAATACTATTAAAATACACAATGATTGTTCATGGAAATGATTAGAAACGTGAAAAAACCCTTACAATACAAGGAAATACAGCCATAGTTTCGTTAAGGCCCTGTTCAAACACTTTGATTAGAGGTATAAAGCTGTGAAATGACAAGAAGACTGATAATGTAACAATTCTGGCTAACTGACTTGGCGTTTTTCTGAAGAAAGTTCTTTCAAACATGTAGAATTGTGGTTTATAGAGCTCAGAATTTGTGTATGAAGCCTTTAAATAAAGGGAATACTGTTCACATTTACTATTTTGGCTGAATTGGCTAGAGTTTTTTGAATGAAACAGTTTCAATCCTGAAGATTCATGTATATATATCTAAGAAAACTGTCTCATGTTGGTAATACTATTAAAATACACAATGATTGTTCATGGAAATGATTAGAAACGTGAAAAAACCCTTACAATACAAGGAAATATAGCCATAGTTTCGTTAAGGCCCTGTTCAAACACTTTGATTAGAGGTATAAAGCTGTGAAATGACAAGAAGACTGATAATGTAACAATTCTGGCTAACTGACTTGGCGTTTTTCTGAAGAAAGTTCTTTCAAACGTGTAGAATTGTGGTTTATAGAGCTCAGAATTTGTGTATGAAGCCTTTAAATAAAGAGAATACTGTTCACATTTACTATTTTGGCTGAATTGGCTAGAGTTTTTTGAATGAAACAGTTTCAATCCTGAAGATTTATGTATATATATCTAAGAAAACTGTCTCATGTTGGTAATACTCTTAAAATACACAATGATTGTACATGGAATATATTAGAAACGTGTGAAACCCCTTAAAATTCAATTAAATACAGCCATACATTCGTTAATCCACTGTTCAAACACTGAGATTAGAGGTATAAAGCTGTGAAATGACAAGATGACTGATAATGTAACAATTCTGGCTAACTGACTTGGCGTTTTTCTGAAGAAAGTTCTTTCAAACATGTAGAATTGCCATTTATAGACCTCAGAATTTGTGTATAAAGCCTTTACATAAAGAAAACACTGTTCACATTTGCTATTTTGGCTGAATTGGCTATATTTGTTTGTTTGAAACAGTTACAATCTTGAAGATTTATTTATATATATCTAAGAAAACTGTCTCATGTTGGTAATACACTTAAAATACAGAATGATTGTACATGGAAATGATTAGAAACATGTGAAAACCCTTAAAATACAAGTAAATACACCCATACTTTCATTAAGGCCCTCTTGAAACACTGAGATTAGAGGTATAAAGCTGTGAAATGACAAGATTACTGGTAATGTAACAATTCTGGCTAACTGACTTGGCGTTTTTCTGAAGAAAGTTCTTTCAAACATGTAGAATTACCATTTATAGACCTCAGAATTTGTGTATAAAGCCTTTAAATAAAGAGAACACTGTTCACATTCATTATTTTGGCTGAATTGGCTAGAGTTTTTTGAATGAAACAGTTTCAATCCTGAAGATTCATGTATATATATGTAAGAAAACTGTCTCATGTTGATAATACTCTTAAAATACACAAAGATTGTACATGGAAATGATTAGAAACGGGTAAAAACCCTTAAAATACAAGTAAATACACCCATACTTTCATTAAGGCCATCTTGAAACACTGAGATTAGAGGTATAAAGCTGTGAAATGACAAGATTACTGATAATGTAACAATTCCGGCTAACTGACTTGGCCTTTTTCTGAAGAAAGTCGTTTCAAACATCTAGAATTTCGCTTTGTAGAGCTCGGAATTTGTGTATGAAGCCATTAAATAAAGAGAATACTGTTCACATTCATTATTTTGGCTGAATTGGCTAGAGTTTTTTGAATGAAACAGTTTCAATCCTGAAGATTCATGTATACATACGTAAGGAAACTGTCTCATGTTGGTAATACTCTTAAAATACACAAAGATTGTACATGGAAATGATTAGAAACGTGTGAAAACCCATAAAATACAAGGAAATACAGCCATACTTTCGTTAAGGCCCTGTTCAAACACTGAGATTAGAGGTATAAAGCTGTGAAACGACAAGATTACTGATAATGTAACAATTCTGGCTAACTGACTTGGCGTTTTTCTGAAGAAAGTTCTTTCAAACATGTAGAATTGCCATTTATAGAGCTCAGAATTTGTGTATAAAGCCTTTAAATAAAGAGAACACTGTTCACATTTACTATTTTGGCTGAATTGGCTAGAGTTTTTTGAATGAAACAGTTTCCATCCCGAAGATTCATGTATATATATCTAAGAAAACTGTCTCATGTTGGTAATACTCTTAAAATACACAATGATTGTACATGGAAATGATTAGAAACGTGTGAAAACCCTTAAAATACAAGTAAATACAGCCATACATTCGTTAAGCCACTGTTCAAACACCGAGATTAGAGGTATAAAGCTGTGAAATGACAAGATTACTGAACATATACCAATTCTGGCTAACTGACTTGGCGTTTTTCTGAAGAAAGTTCTTTCAAACATGTTGAATTGTGGTTTGTAGACCTCAGAATTTGTGTATGAAGCCTTTAAATAAAGGGAATACTGTTCACATTTACTATTTTGGCTGAATTGGCTAGAGTTTCTTGAATGAAACAGTTTCAATTCTGAAGATAAATGTATATATATCTAAGAAAACTGTCTCATGTTGGTAATACTCTTAAAATACACAATGATTGTACTTGGAAATGATTAGAAACGTGTGAAAACCCTTACAATACAAGGAAATACAGCCATACATTCGTTAAGCCACTGTTCAAACTCTGAGATTAGAGGTATAAAGCTGTGAAATGACAAGATGACTGATAATGTAACAATTCTGGCTAACTGACTTGGCGTTTTTCTGAAGAAAGTTCTTTCAAACATGTAGAATTGCCATTTATAGACCTCAGAATTTGTGTATAAAGCCTTTACATAAAGAAAACACTGTTCACATTTGCTATTTTGGCTGAATTGGCTATATTTGTTTGTTTGAAACAGTTACAATCTTGAAGATTTATTTATATATATCTAAGAAAACTGTCTCATGTTGGTAATACACTTAAAATACAGAATGATTGTACATGGAAATGATTAGAAACATGTGAAAACCCTTAAAATACAAGTAAATACACCCATACTTTCATTAAGGCCCTCTTGAAACACTGAGATTAGAGGTATAAAGCTGTGAAATGACAAGATTACTGGTAATGTAACAATTCTGGCTAACTGACTTGGCGTTTTTCTGAAGAAAGTTCTTTCAAACATGTAGAATTACCATTTATAGACCTCAGAATTTGTGTATAAAGCCTTTAAATAAAGAGAACACTGTTCACATTCATTATTTTGGCTGAATTGGCTAGAGTTTTTTGAATGAAACAGTTTCAATCCTGAAGATTCATGTATATATATGTAAGAAAACTGTCTCATGTTGATAATACTCTTAAAATACACAAAGATTGTACATGGAAATGATTAGAAACGGGTAAAAACCCTTAAAATACAAGTAAATACACCCATACTTTCATTAAGGCCATCTTGAAACACTGAGATTAGAGGTATAAAGCTGTGAAATGACAAGATTACTGATAATGTAACAATTCCGGCTAACTGACTTGGCCTTTTTCTGAAGAAAGTCGTTTCAAACATCTAGAATTTCGCTTTGTAGAGCTCGGAATTTGTGTATGAAGCCATTAAATAAAGAGAATACTGTTCACATTCATTATTTTGGCTGAATTGGCTAGAGTTTTTTGAATGAAACAGTTTCAATCCTGAAGATTCATGTATACATACGTAAGGAAACTGTCTCATGTTGGTAATACTCTTAAAATACACAAAGATTGTACATGGAAATGATTAGAAACGTGTGAAAACCCATAAAATACAAGGAAATACAGCCATACTTTCGTTAAGGCCCTGTTCAAACACTGAGATTAGAGGTATAAAGCTGTGAAACGACAAGATTACTGATAATGTAACAATTCTGGCTAACTGACTTGGCGTTTTTCTGAAGAAAGTTCTTTCAAACATGTAGAATTGCCATTTATAGAGCTCAGAATTTGTGTATAAAGCCTTTAAATAAAGAGAACACTGTTCACATTTACTATTTTGGCTGAATTGGCTAGAGTTTTTTGAATGAAACAGTTTCCATCCCGAAGATTCATGTATATATATCTAAGAAAACTGTCTCATGTTGGTAATACTCTTAAAATACACAATGATTGTACATGGAAATGATTAGAAACGTGTGAAAACCCTTAAAATACAAGTAAATACAGCCATACATTCATTAAGCCACTGTTCAAACACCGAGATTAGAGGTATAAAGCTGTGAAATGACAAGATTACTGAACATATACCAATTCTGGCTAACTGACTTGGCGTTTTTCTGAAGAAAGTTCTTTCAAACATGTTGAATTGTGGTTTGTAGACCTCAGAATTTGTGTATGAAGCCTTTAAATAAAGGGAATACTGTTCACATTTACTATTTTGGCTGAATTGGCTAGAGTTTCTTGAATGAAACAGTTTCAATTCTGAAGATAAATGTATATATATCTAAGAAAACTGTCTCATGTTGGTAATACTCTTAAAATACACAATGATTGTACTTGGAAATGATTAGAAACGTGTGAAAACCCTTACAATACAAGGAAATACAGCCATACATTCGTTAAGCCACTGTTCAAACTCTGAGATTAGAGGTATAAAGCTGTGAAATGACAAGATTACTGAAAATGTAATAATTCTGGCTAACTGACTTGGCGTTTTTCTGAAGAAAGTTCTTTCAAACATGGAGAATTACCATTTATAGACCTCAGAATTTGTGTATAAAGCCTTTAAATAAAGAGAACACTGTTCACATTTGGTATTTTGGATGAATTGGCTGCAGTTTTTTGAATGAAACAGGTTCAATCTTGAAGATTTATGTATATATATCTAAGAAAACTGTCTCATGTTGGTAATACTATTAAAATACACAATGATTGTTCATGGAAATGAAAAGAAACGTGAAAAAACCCTTACAATACAAGGAAATACAGCCATAGTTTCGTTAAGGCCCTGTTCAAACACTTTGATTAGAGGTATAAAGATGTGAAGTGACAAGATTACTGATAATGTTAAAATTCTGTCTAACTGACTTGGCTTTTTTCTGAAGAAAGTTCTTTGAAACATGTAGAATTGTGGTTTGTCGAGCTCAGAATTTGTGTAATATCCTTTAAATAAAGAGAACACTGTTCACATTTGCTATTTTGCTGAATTGGCTGGAGTTTTTTGAATGAAACAGTTTCAATGCTGAAGATTCATGTATATATATCTAAGAAAACTGTCTCATGTTGGTAATACTATTAAAATACCCAATGATTGTTCATGGAAATGATTAGAAACGTGAAAAAACCCTTACAATACAAGGAAATACAGCCATAGTTTCGTTAAGGCCCTGTTCAAACACTTTGATTAGAGGTATAAAGCTGTGAAATGACAAGAAGACTGATAATGTAACAATTCTGGCTAACTGACTTGGCGTTTTTCTGAAGAAAGTTCTTTCATACGTGTAGAATTGTGGTTTATAGAGCTCAGAATTTGTGTATGAAGCCTTTAAATAAAGAGAATACTGTTCACATTTACTATTTTGGCTGAATTGGCTAGAGTTTTTTGAATGAAACAGTTTCAATCCTGAAGATTTATGTATATATATCTAAGAAAACTGTCTCATGTTGGTAATACTCTTAAAATACACAATGATTGTACATGGAATATATTAGAAACGTGTGAAACCCCTTAAAATTCAATTAAATACAGCCATACATTCGTTAATCCACTGTTCAAACACTGAGATTAGAGGTATAAAGCTGTGAAATGACAAGATTACTGATAATGTAACAATTCTGGCTAACTGACTTGGCGTTTTTCTGAAGAAAGTTCTTTCAAACATGTAGAATTGCCATTTATAGACCTCAGAATTTGTGTATAAAGCCTTTACATAAAGAAAACACTGTTCACATTTGCTATTTTGGCTGAATTGGCTATAGTTGTTTGTTTGAAACAGTTACAATCTTGAAGATTTATTTATATATATCTAAGAAAACTGTCTCATGTTGGTAATACACTTAAAATACAGAATGATTGTACATGGAAATGATTAGAAACATGTGAAAACCCTTAAAATACAAGTAAATACACCCATACTTTCATTAAGGCCCTCTTGAAACACTGAGATTAGAGGTATAAAGCTGTGAAATGACAAGATTACTGGTAATGTAACAATTCTGGCTAACTGACTTGGCGTTTTTCTGAAGAAAGTTCTTTCAAACATGTAGAATTACCATTTATAGACCTCAGAATTTGTGTATAAAGCCTTTAAATAAAGAGAACACTGTTCACATTCATTATTTTGGCTGAATTGGCTAGAGTTTTTTGAATGAAACAGTTTCAATCCTGAAGATTCATGTATATATATGTAAGAAAACTGTCTCATGTTGATAATACTCTTAAAATACACAAAGATTGTACATGGAAATGATTAGAAACGGGTAAAAACCCTTAAAATACAAGTAAATACACCCATACTTTCATTAAGGCCATCTTGAAACACTGAGATTAGAGGTATAAAGCTGTGAAATGACAAGATTACTGATAATGTAACAATTCCGGCTAACTGACTTGGCCTTTTTCTGAAGAAAGTCGTTTCAAACATCTAGAATTTCGCTTTGTAGAGCTCGGAATTTGTGTATGAAGCCATTAAATAAAGAGAATACTGTTCACATTCATTATTTTGGCTGAATTGGCTAGAGTTTTTTGAATGAAACAGTTTCAATCCTGAAGATTCATGTATACATACGTAAGGAAACTGTCTCATGTTGGTAATACTCTTAAAATACACAAAGATTGTACATGGAAATGATTAGAAACGTGTGAAAACCCATAAAATACAAGGAAATACAGCCATACTTTCGTTAAGGCCCTGTTCAAACACTGAGATTAGAGGTATAAAGCTGTGAAACGACAAGATTACTGATAATGTAACAATTCTGGCTAACTGACTTGGCGTTTTTCTGAAGAAAGTTCTTTCAAACATGTAGAATTGCCATTTATAGAGCTCAGAATTTGTGTATAAAGCCTTTAAATAAAGAGAACACTGTTCACATTTACTATTTTGACTGAATTGGCTAGAGTTTTTTGAATGAAACTGTTTCCATCCCGAAGATTCATGTATATATATCTAAGAAAACTGTCTCATGTTGGTAATACTCTTAAAATACACAATGATTGTACATGGAAATGATTAGAAACGTGTGAAAACCCTTAAAATACAAGTAAATACAGCCATACATTCGTTAAGCCACTGTTCAAACACCGAGATTAGAGGTATAAAGCTGTGAAATGACAAGATTACTGAACAT
This sequence comes from Myotis yumanensis, assembly GCF_028538775.1. Taxonomy (NCBI): domain Eukaryota; kingdom Metazoa; phylum Chordata; class Mammalia; order Chiroptera; family Vespertilionidae; genus Myotis; species Myotis yumanensis. The sequence continues at coordinate 206,907 of NW_027223814.1, forward strand.
ATACCAATTCTGGCTAACTGACTTGGCGTTTTTCTGAAGAAAGTTCTTTCAAACATGTTGAATTGTGGTTTGTAGACCTCAGAATTTGTGTATGAAGCCTTTAAATAAAGGGAATACTGTTCACATTTACTATTTTGGCTGAATTGGCTAGAGTTTCTTGAATGAAACAGTTTCAATTCTGAAGATAAATGTATATATATCTAAGAAAACTGTCTCATGTTGGTAATACTCTTAAAATACACAATGATTGTACTTGGAAATGATTAGAAACGTGTGAAAACCCTTACAATACAAGGAAATACAGCCATACATTCGTTAAGCCACTGTTCAAACTCTGAGATTAGAGGTATAAAGCTGTGAAATGACAAGATTACTGAAAATGTAATAATTCTGGCTAACTGACTTGGCGTTTTTCTGAAGAAAGTTCTTTCAAACATGGAGAATTACCATTTATAGACCTCAGAATTTGTGTATAAAGCCTTTAAATAAAGAGAACACTGTTCACATTTGGTATTTTGGATGAATTGGCTGCAGTTTTTTGAATGAAACAGGTTCAATCTTGAAGATTCATGTATATATATCTAAGAAAACTGTCTCATGTTGGTAATACTATTAAAATACACAATGATTGTTCATGGAAATGAAAAGAAACGTGAAAAAACCCTTACAATACAAGGAAATACAGCCATAGTTTCGTTAAGGCCCTGTTCAAACACTTTGATTAGAGGTATAAAGATGTGAAGTGACAAGATTACTGATAATGTTAAAATTCTGTCTAACTGACTTGGCTTTTTTCTGAAGAAAGTTCTTTGAAACATGTAGAATTGTGGTTTGTCGAGCTCAGAATTTGTGTAATATCCTTTAAATAAAGAGAACACTGTTCACATTTGCTATTTTGCTGAATTGGCTGGAGTTTTTTGAATGAAACAGTTTCAATGCTGAAGATTCATGTATATATATCTAAGAAAACTGTCTCATGTTGGTAATACTATTAAAATACCCAATGATTGTTCATGGAAATGATTAGAAACGTGAAAAAACCCTTACAATACAAGGAAATACAGCCATAGTTTCGTTAAGGCCCTGTTCAAACACTTTGATTAGAGGTATAAAGCTGTGAAATGACAAGAAGACTGATAATGTAACAATTCTGGCTAACTGACTTGGCGTTTTTCTGAAGAAAGTTCTTTCAAACGTGTAGAATTGTGGTTTATAGAGCTCAGAATTTGTGTATGAAGCCTTTAAATAAAGAGAATACTGTTCACATTTACTATTTTGGCTGAATTGGCTAGAGTTTTTTGAATGAAACAGTTTCAATCCTGAAGATTTATGTATATATATCTAAGAAAACTGTCTCATGTTGGTAATACTCTTAAAATACACAATGATTGTACATGGAATATATTAGAAACGTGTGAAACCCCTTAAAATTCAATTAAATACAGCCATACATTCGTTAATCCACTGTTCAAACACTGAGATTAGAGGTATAAAGCTGTGAAATGACAAGATTACTGATAATGTAACAATTCTGGCTAACTGACTTGGCGTTTTTCTGAAGAAAGTTCTTTCAAACATGTAGAATTGCCATTTATAGACCTCAGAATTTGTGTATAAAGCCTTTAAATAAAGAAAACACTGTTCACATTTGCTGTTTTGGCTGAATTGGCTATAGTTGTTTGTTTGAAACAGTTACAATCTTGAAGATTTATTTATATATATCTAAGAAAACTGTCTCATGTTGGTAATACACTTAAAATACAGAATGATTGTACCTGGAAATGATTAGAAACATGTGAAAACCCTTAAAATACAAGTAAATACACCCATACTTTCATTAAGGCCCTCTTGAAACACTGAGATTAGAGGTATAAAGCTGTGAAATGACAAGATTACTGATAATGTAACAATTCTGGCTAACTGACTTGGCGTTTTGCTGAAGAAAGTTCTTTCAAACATGTAGAATTGCCATTTATAGAGCTCAGAATTTGTGTATAAAGCCTTTAAATAAAGAGAACACTGTTCACATTCATTATATTGGCTGAATTGGCTAGAGTTTTTTGAATGAAACAGTTTCAATCCTGAAGATTCATGTATACATATGTAAGAAAACTGTCTCATGTTGATAATACTCTTAAAATACACAAAGATTGCACATGGAAACGATTAGAAACGGGTAAAAACCCTTAAAATACAAGTAAATACACCCATACTTTCATTAAGGCCATCTTGAAACACTGAGATTAGAGGTATAAAGCTGTGAATGACAAGATTACTGATAATGTAACAATTCAGGCTAACTGACTTGGCCTATTTCTGAAGAAAGTCGTTTCAAACATCTAGAATTTCGCTTTGTAGAGCTCGGAATTTGTGTATGAAGCCTTTAAATAAAGAGAATACTGTTCACATTCATTATTTTGGCTGAATTGGCTAGAGTTTTTTGAATGAAACAGTTTCAATCCTGAAGATTCATGTATATATACGTAAGAAAACTGTCTCATGTTGATAATACTCATAAAATACACAAAGATTGTACATGGAAATGATTAGAAACGGGTAAAAACCCTTAAAATACAAGTAAATACACCCATACTTTCATTAAGGCCATCTTGAAACACTGAGATTAGAGGTATAAAGCTGTGAAATGACAAGATTACTGATAATGTAACAATTCCGGCTAACTGACTTGGCCTTTTTCTGAAGAAAGTCGTTTCAAACATCTAGAATTTCGCTTTGTAGAGCTCCGAATTTGCGTATGAAGCCTTTAAATAAAGAGAATACTGTTCACATTCATTATTTTGGCTGAATTGGCTAGAGTTTTTTGAATGAAACAGTTTCAATCCTGAAGATTCATGTATACATACGTAAGGAAACTGTCTCATGTTGGAAGAACTCTTAAAATACACAATGATTGTACATTGAAATGATTAGAAACGTGAGAAAACCCTTAAAATGCAAGGAAATACAGCCATACTTTTGTAAAGGCCCTGTTCAAACACCTTGATTAGAGGTATAAAGCTGTGAAATGACAAGATTACTGATAATGTAACAATTCTGGCTAACTGACTTGGCGTTTTTCTGAAGAAAGTTTTTTCAAACATGTAGAATTGCTATTTATAGACCTCAGAATTTGTGTATAAAGCCTTTAAATAAAGAGAATACTGTTCACATTTACTATTTTGGCTGAATTGGCTAGAGTTTTTTGAATGAAACAGTTTCCATCCTGAAGATTCATGTATATATATCTAAGAAAACTGTCTCATGTTGGTAATACTATTAAAATACACAATGATTGTACATAGAAATGATTAGAAACGTGTGAAAACCCTTAAAATACAAGTAAATACAGCCATACATTCATTAAGCCACTGTTCAAACACCGAGATTAGAGGTATAAAGCTGTGAAATGACAAGATTACTGAACATATACCAATTCTGGCTAACTGACTTGGCGTTTTTCTGAAGAAAGTTCTTTCAAACATGTTGAATTGTGGTTTGTAGACCTCAGAATTTGTGTATGAAGCCTTTAAATAAAGGGAATACTGTTCACATTTACTATTTTGGCTGAATTGGCTAGAGTTTCTTGAATGAAACAGTTTCAATTCTGAAGATAAATGTATATATATCTAAGAAAACTGTCTCATGTTGGTAATACTCTTAAAATACACAATGATTGTACTTGGAAATGATTAGAAACGTGTGAAAACCCTTACAATACAAGGAAATACAGCCATACATTCGTTAAGCCACTGTTCAAACTCTGAGATTAGAGGTATAAAGCTGTGAAATGACAAGATTACTGAAAATGTAATAATTCTGGCTAACTGACTTGGCGTTTTTCTGAAGAAAGTTCTTTCAAACATGGAGAATTACCATTTATAGACCTCAGAATTTGTGTATAAAGCCTTTAAATAAAGAGAACACTGTTCACATTTGGTATTTTGGATGAATTGGCTGCAGTTTTTTGAATGAAACAGGTTCAATCTTGAAGATTCATGTATATATATCTAAGAAAACTGTCTCATGTTGGTAATACTATTAAAATACACAATGATTGTTCATGGAAATGAAAAGAAACGTGAAATAACCCTTACAATACCAGGAAATACAGCCATAGTTTCGTTTAGGCCCTGTTCAAACACTTTGATTAGAGGTATAAAGCTGTGAAGTGACAAGATTACTGATAATGTTAAAATTCTGTCTAACTGACTTGGCTTTTTTCTGAAGAAAGTTCTTTGAAACATGTAGAATTGTGGTTTGTCGAGCTCAGAATTTCTGTAATATCCTTCAAATACAGAGAACACTGTTCACATTTGCTATTTTGCTGAATTGGCTGGAGTTTTTTGAATGAAACAGTTTCAATGCTGAAGATTCATGTATATATATCTAAGAAAACTGTCTCATGTTGGTAATACTATTAAAATACCCAATGATTGTTCATGGAAATGATTAGAAACGTGAAAAAACCCTTACAATACAAGGAAATACAGCCATAGTTTCGTTAAGGCCCTGTTCAAACACTTTGATTAGAGGTATAAAGCTGTGAAATGACAAGAAGACTGATAATGTAACAATTCTGGCTAACTGACTTGGCGTTTTTCTGAAGAAAGTTCTTTCAAACGTGTAGAATTGTGGTTTATAGAGCTCAGAATTTGTGTATGAAGCCTTTAAATAAAGAGAATACTGTTCACATTTACTATTTTGGCTGAATTGGCTAGAGTTTTTTGAATGAAACAGTTTCAATCCTGAAGATTTATGTATATATATCTAAGAAAACTGTCTCATGTTGGTAATACTCTTAAAATACACAATGATTGTACATGGAATATATTAGAAACGTGTGAAACCCCTTAAAATTCAATTAAATACAGCCATACATTCGTTAATCCACTGTTCAAACACTGAGATTAGAGGTATAAAGCTGTGAAATGACAAGATTACTGATAATGTAACAATTCTGGCTAACTGACTTGGCGTTTTTCTGAAGAAAGTTCTTTCAAACATGTAGAATTGCCATTTATAGACCTCAGAATTTGTGTATAAAGCCTTTAAATAAAGAAAACACTGTTCACATTTGCTGTTTTGGCTGAATTGGCTATAGTTGTTTGTTTGAAACAGTTACAATCTTGAAGATTTATTTATATATATCTAAGAAAACTGTCTCATGTTGGTAATACACTTAAAATACAGAATGATTGTACCTGGAAATGATTAGAAACATGTGAAAACCCTTAAAATACAAGTAAATACACCCATACTTTCATTAAGGCCCTCTTGAAACACTGAGATTAGAGGTATAAAGCTGTGAAATGACAAGATTACTGATAATGTAACAATTCTGGCTAACTGACTTGGCGTTTTGCTGAAGAAAGTTCTTTCAAACATGTAGAATTGCCATTTATAGAGCTCAGAATTTGTGTATAAAGCCTTTAAATAAAGAGAACACTGTTCACATTCATTATATTGGCTGAATTGGCTAGAGTTTTTTGAATGAAACAGTTTCAATCCTGAAGATTCATGTATACATATGTAAGAAAACTGTCTCATGTTGATAATACTCTTAAAATACACAAAGATTGCACATGGAAACGATTAGAAACGGGTAAAAACCCTTAAAATACAAGTAAATACACCCATACTTTCATTAAGGCCATCTTGAAACACTGAGATTAGAGGTATAAAGCTGTGAATGACAAGATTACTGATAATGTAACAATTCCGGCTAACTGACTTGGCCTATTTCTGAAGAAAGTCGTTTCAAACATCTAGAATTTCGCTTTGTAGAGCTCGGAATTTGTGTATGAAGCCTTTAAATAAAGAGAATACTGTTCACATTCATTATTTTGGCTGAATTGGCTAGAGTTTTTTGAATGAAACAGTTTCAATCCTGAAGATTCATGTATATATACGTAAGAAAACTGTCTCATGTTGATAATACTCATAAAATACACAAAGATTGTACATGGAAATGATTAGAAACGGGTAAAAACCCTTAAAATACAAGTAAATACACCCATACTTTCATTAAGGCCATCTTGAAACACTGAGATTAGAGGTATAAAGCTGTGAAATGACAAGATTACTGATAATGTAACAATTCCGGCTAACTGACTTGGCCTTTTTCTGAAGAAAGTCGTTTCAAACATCTAGAATTTCGCTTTGTAGAGCTCCGAATTTGCGTATGAAGCCTTTAAATAAAGAGAATACTGTTCACATTCATTATTTTGGCTGAATTGGCTAGAGTTTTTTGAATGAAACAGTTTCAATCCTGAAGATTCATGTATACATACGTAAGGAAACTGTCTCATGTTGGAAGAACTCTTAAAATACACAATGATTGTACATTGAAATGATTAGAAACGTGAGAAAACCCTTAAAATGCAAGGAAATACAGCCATACTTTTGTAAAGGCCCTGTTCAAACACCTTGATTAGAGGTATAAAGCTGTGAAATGACAAGATTACTGATAATGTAACAATTCTGGCTAACTGACTTGGCGTTTTTCTGAAGAAAGTTTTTTCAAACATGTAGAATTGCTATTTATAGACCTCAGAATTTGTGTATAAAGCCTTTAAATAAAGAGAATACTGTTCACATTTACTATTTTGGCTGAATTGGCTAGAGTTTTTTGAATGAAACAGTTTCCATCCTGAAGATTCATGTATATATATCTAAGAAAACTGTCTCATGTTGGTAATACTATTAAAATACACAATGATTGTACATAGAAATGATTAGAAACGTGTGAAAACCCTTAAAATACAAGTAAATACAGCCATACATTCATTAAGCCACTGTTCAAACACCGAGATTAGAGGTATAAAGCTGTGAAATGACAAGATTACTGAACATATACCAATTCTGGCTAACTGACTTGGCGTTTTTCTGAAGAAAGTTCTTTCAAACATGTTGAATTGTGGTTTGTAGACCTCAGAATTTGTGTATGAAGCCTTTAAATAAAGGGAATACTGTTCACATTTACTATTTTGGCTGAATTGGCTAGAGTTTCTTGAATGAAACAGTTTCAATTCTGAAGATAAATGTATATATATCTAAGAAAACTGTCTCATGTTGGTAATACTCTTAAAATACACAATGATTGTACTTGGAAATGATTAGAAACGTGTGAAAACCCTTACAATACAAGGAAATACAGCCATACATTCGTTAAGCCACTGTTCAAACTCTGAGATTAGAGGTATAAAGCTGTGAAATGACAAGATTACTGAAAATGTAATAATTCTGGCTAACTGACTTGGCGTTTTTCTGAAGAAAGTTCTTTCAAACATGGAGAATTACCATTTATAGACCTCAGAATTTGTGTATAAAGCCTTTAAATAAAGAGAACACTGTTCACATTTGGTATTTTGGATGAATTGGCTGCAGTTTTTTGAATGAAACAGGTTCAATCTTGAAGATTCATGTATATATATCTAAGAAAACTGTCTCATGTTGGTAATACTATTAAAATACACAATGATTGTTCATGGAAATGAAAAGAAACGTGAAAAAACCCTTACAATACAAGGAAATACAGCCATAGTTTCGTTAAGGCCCTGTTCAAACACTTTGATTAGAGGTATAAAGATGTGAAGTGACAAGATTACTGATAATGTTAAAATTCTGTCTAACTGACTTGGCTTTTTTCTGAAGAAAGTTCTTTGAAACATGTAGAATTGTGGTTTGTCGAGCTCAGAATTTGTGTAATATCCTTTAAATAAAGAGAACACTGTTCACATTTGCTATTTTGCTGAATTGGCTGGAGTTTTTTGAATGAAACAGTTTCAATGCTGAAGATTCATGTATATATATCTAAGAAAACTGTCTCATGTTGGTAATACTATTAAAATACCCAATGATTGTTCATGGAAATGATTAGAAACGTGAAAAAACCCTTACAATACAAGGAAATACAGCCATAGTTTCGTTAAGGCCCTGTTCAAACACTTTGATTAGAGGTATAAAGCTGTGAAATGACAAGAAGACTGATAATGTAACAATTCTGGCTAACTGACTTGGCGTTTTTCTGAAGAAAGTTCTTTCAAACGTGTAGAATTGTGGTTTATAGAGCTCAGAATTTGTGTATGAAGCCTTTAAATAAAGAGAATACTGTTCACATTTACTATTTTGGCTGAATTGGCTAGAGTTTTTTGAATGAAACAGTTTCAATCCTGAAGATTTATGTATATATATCTAAGAAAACTGTCTCATGTTGGTAATACTCTTAAAATACACAATGATTGTACATGGAATATATTAGAAACGTGTGAAACCCCTTAAAATTCAATTAAATACAGCCATACATTCGTTAATCCACTGTTCAAACACTGAGATTAGAGGTATAAAGCTGTGAAATGACAAGATTACTGATAATGTAACAATTCTGGCTAACTGACTTGGCGTTTTTCTGAAGAAAGTTCTTTCAAACATGTAGAATTGCCATTTATAGACCTCAGAATTTGTGTATAAAGCCTTTACATAAAGAAAACACTGTTCACATTTGCTATTTTGGCTGAATTGGCTATAGTTGTTTGTTTGAAACAGTTACAATCTTGAAGATTTATTTATATATATCTAAGAAAACTGTCTCATGTTGGTAATACACTTAAAATACAGAATGATTGTACATGGAAATGATTAGAAACGGGTAAAAACCCTTAAAATACAAGTAAATACACCCATACTTTCATTAAGGCCCTCTTGAAACACTGAGATTAGAGGTATAAAGCTGTGAAATGACAAGATTACTGGTAATGTAACAATTCTGGCTAACTGACTTGGCGTTTTTCTGAAGAAAGTTCTTTCAAACATGTAGAATTACCATTTATAGACCTCAGAATTTGTGTATAAAGCCTTTAAATAAAGAGAACACTGTTCACATTCATTATTTTGGCTGAATTGGCTAGAGTTTTTTGAATGAAACAGTTTCAATCCTGAAGATTCATGTATATATATGTAAGAAAACTGTCTCATGTTGATAATACTCTTAAAATACACAAAGATTGTACATGGAAATGATTAGAAACGGGTAAAAAACCCTTAAAATACAAGTAAATACACCCATACTTTCATTAAGGCCATCTTGAAACACTGAGATTAGAGGTATAAAGCTGTGAAATGACAAGATTACTGATAATGTAACAATTCCGGCTAACTGACTTGGCCTTTTTCTGAAGAAAGTCGTTTCAAACATCTAGAATTTCGCTTTGTACAGCTCGGAATTTGTGTATGAAGCCATTAAATAAAGAGAATACTGTTCACATTCATTATTTTGGCTGAATTGGCTAGAGTTTTTTGAATGAAACAGTTTCAATCCTGAAGATTCATGTATGCATACGTAAGGAAACTGTCTCATGTTGGTAATTCTCTTAAAATAAACAAAGATTGTACATGGAAATGATTAGAAACGTGTGAAAACCCATAAAATACAAGGAAATACAGCCATACTTTCGTTAAGGCCCTGTTCAAACACTGAGATTAGAGGTATAAAGCTGTGAAACGACAAGATTACTGATAATGTAACAATTCTGGCTAACTGACTTGGCGTTTTTCTGAAGAAAGTTCTTTCAAACATGTAGAATTGCCATTTATAGAGCTCAGAATTTGTGTATAAAGCCTTTAAATAAAGAGAACACTGTTCACATTTACTATTTTGACTGAATTGGCTAGAGTTTTTTGAATGAAACAGTTTCCATCCCGAAGATTCATGTATATATATCTAAGAAAACTGTCTCATGTTGGTAATACTCTTAAAATACACAATGATTGTACATGGAAATGATTAGAAACGTGTGAAAACCCTTAAAATACAAGTAAATACAGCCATACATTCGTTAAGCCACTGTTCAAACACCGAGATTAGAGGTATAAAGCTGTGAAATGACAAGATTACTGAACATATACCAATTCTGGCTAACTGACTTGGCGTTTTTCTGAAGAAAGTTCTTTCAAACATGTTGAATTGTGGTTTGTAGACCTCAGAATTTGTGTATGAAGCCTTTAAATAAAGGGAATACTGTTCACATTTACTATTTTGGCTGAATTGGCTAGAGTTTCTTGAATGAAACAGTTTCAATTCTGAAGATAAATGTATATATATCTAAGAAAACTGTCTCATGTTGGTAATACTCTTAAAATACACAATGATTGTACTTGGAAATGATTAGAAACGTGTGAAAACCCTTACAATACAAGGAAATACAGCCATACATTCGTTAAGCCACTGTTCAAACTCTGAGATTAGAGGTATAAAGCTGTGAAATGACAAGATTACTGAAAATGTAATAATTCTGGCTAACTGACTTGGCGTTTTTCTGAAGAAAGTTCTTTCAAACATGGAGAATTACCATTTATAGACCTCAGAATTTGTGTATAAAGCCTTTAAATAAAGAGAACACTGTTCACATTTGGTATTTTGGATGAATTGGCTGCAGTTTTTTGAATGAAACAGGTTCAATCTTGAAGATTCATGTATATATATCTAAGAAAACTGTCTCATGTTGGTAATACTATTAAAATACACAATGATTGTTCATGGAAATGAAAAGAAACGTGAAAAAACCCTTACAATACAAGGAAATACAGCCATAGTTTCGTTAAGGCCCTGTTCAAACACTTTGATTAGAGGTATAAAGATGTGAAGTGACAAGATTACTGATAATGTTAAAATTCTGTCTAACTGACTTGGCTTTTTTCTGAAGAAAGTTCTTTGAAACATGTAGAATTGTGGTTTGTCGAGCTCAGAATTTGTGTAATATCCTTTAAATAAAGAGAACACTGTTCACATTTGCTATTTTGCTGAATTGGCTGGAGTTTTTTGAATGAAACAGTTTCAATGCTGAAGATTCATGTATATATATCTAAGAAAACTGTCTCATGTTGGTAATACTATTAAAATACCCAATGATTGTTCATGGAAATGATTAGAAACGTGAAAAAACCCTTACAATACAAGGAAATACAGCCATAGTTTCGTTAAGGCCCTGTTCAAACACTTTGATTAGAGGTATAAAGCTGTGAAATGACAAGAAGACTGATAATGTAACAATTCTGGCTAACTGACTTGGCGTTTTTCTGAAGAAAGTTCTTTCAAACGTGTAGAATTGTGGTTTATAGAGCTCAGAATTTGTGTATGAAGCCTTTAAATAAAGAGAATACTGTTCACATTTACTATTTTGGCTGAATTGGCTAGAGTTTTTTGAATGAAACAGTTTCAATCCTGAAGATTTATGTATATATATCTAAGAAAACTGTCTCATGTTGGTAATACTCTTAAAATACACAATGATTGTACATGGAATATATTAGAAACGTGTGAAACCCCTTAAAATTCAATTAAATACAGCCATACATTCGTTAATCCACTGTTCAAACACTGAGATTAGAGGTATAAAGCTGTGAAATGACAAGATTACTGATAATGTAACAATTCTGGCTAACTGACTTGGCGTTTTTCTGAAGAAAGTTCTTTCAAACATGTAGAATTGCCATTTATAGACCTCAGAATTTGTGTATAAAGCCTTTACATAAAGAAAACACTGTTCACATTTGCTATTTTGGCTGAATTGGCTATAGTTGTTTGTTTGAAACAGTTACAATCTTGAAGATTTATTTATATATATCTAAGAAAACTGTCTCATGTTGGTAATACACTTAAAATACAGAATGATTGTACATGGAAATGATTAGAAACGGGTAAAAACCCTTAAAATACAAGTAAATACACCCATACTTTCATTAAGGCCCTCTTGAAACACTGAGATTAGAGGTATAAAGCTGTGAAATGACAAGATTACTGGTAATGTAACAATTCTGGCTAACTGACTTGGCGTTTTTCTGAAGAAAGTTCTTTCAAACATGTAGAATTACCATTTATAGACCTCAGAATTTGTGTATAAAGCCTTTAAATAAAGAGAACACTGTTCACATTCATTATTTTGGCTGAATTGGCTAGAGTTTTTTGAATGAAACAGTTTCAATCCTGAAGATTCATGTATATATATGTAAGAAAACTGTCTCATGTTGATAATACTCTTAAAATACACAAAGATTGTACATGGAAATGATTAGAAACGGGTAAAAACCCTTAAAATACAAGTAAATACACCCATACTTTCATTAAGGCCATCTTGAAACACTGAGATTAGAGGTATAAAGCTGTGAAATGACAAGATTACTGATAATGTAACAATTCCGGCTAACTGACTTGGCCTTTTTCTGAAGAAAGTCGTTTCAAACATCTAGAATTTCGCTTTGTACAGCTCGGAATTTGTGTATGAAGCCATTAAATAAAGAGAATACTGTTCACATTCATTATTTTGGCTGAATTGGCTAGAGTTTTTTGAATGAAACAGTTTCAATCCTGAAGATTCATGTATGCATACGTAAGGAAACTGTCTCATGTTGGTAATTCTCTTAAAATAAACAAAGATTGTACATGGAAATGATTAGAAACGTGTGAAAACCCATAAAATACAAGGAAATACAGCCATACTTTCGTTAAGGCCCTGTTCAAACACTGAGATTAGAGGTATAAAGCTGTGAAACGACAAGATTACTGTTAATGTAACAATTCTGGCTCTCTGACTTGGCGTTTTTCTGAAGAAAGTTCTTTCAAACATGTAGAATTGCCATTTATAGAGCTCAGAATTTGTGTATAAAGCCTTTAAATAAAGAGAACACTGTTCACATTTACTATTTTGACTGAATTGGCTAGAGTTTTTTGAATGAAACAGTTTCCATCCCGAAGATTCATGTATATATATCTAAGAAAACTGTCTCATGTTGGTAATACTCTTAAAATACACAATGATTGTACATGGAAATGATTAGAAACGTGTGAAAACCCTTAAAATACAAGTAAATACAGCCATACATTCGTTAAGCCACTGTTCAAACACCGAGATTAGAGGTATAAAGCTGTGAAATGACAAGATTACTGAACATATACCAATTCTGGCTAACTGACTTGGCGTTTTTCTGAAGAAAGTTCTTTCAAACATGTTGAATTGTGGTTTGTAGACCTCAGAATTTGTGTATGAAGCCTTTAAATAAAGGGAATACTGTTCACATTTACTATTTTGGCTGAATTGGCTAGAGTTTCTTGAATGAAACAGTTTCAATTCTGAAGATAAATGTATATATATCTAAGAAAACTGTCTCATGTTGGTAATACTCTTAAAATACACAATGATTGTACTTGGAAATGATTAGAAACGTGTGAAAACCCTTACAATACAAGGAAATACAGCCATACATTCGTTAAGCCACTGTTCAAACTCTGAGATTAGAGGTATAAAGCTGTGAAATGACAAGATTACTGAAAATGTAATAATTCTGGCTAACTGACTTGGCGTTTTTCTGAAGAAAGTTCTTTCAAACATGGAGAATTACCATTTATAGACCTCAGAATTTGTGTATAAAGCCTTTAAATAAAGAGAACACTGTTCACATTTGGTATTTTGGATGAATTGGCTGCAGTTTTTTGAATGAAACAGGTTCAATCTTGAAGATTCATGTATATATATCTAAGAAAACTGTCTCATGTTGGTAATACTATTAAAATACACAATGATTGTTCATGGAAATGAAAAGAAACGTGAAAAAACCCTTACAATACAAGGAAATACAGCCATAGTTTCGTTAAGGCCCTGTTCAAACACTTTGATTAGAGGTATAAAGATGTGAAGTGACAAGATTACTGATAATGTTAAAATTCTGTCTAACTGACTTGGCTTTTTTCTGAAGAAAGTTCTTTGAAACATGTAGAATTGTGGTTTGTCGAGCTCAGAATTTGTGTAATATCCTTTAAATAAAGAGAACACTGTTCACATTTGCTATTTTGCTGAATTGGCTGGAGTTTTTTGAATGAAACAGTTTCAATGCTGAAGATTCATGTATATATATCTAAGAAAACTGTCTCATGTTGGTAATACTATTAAAATACCCAATGATTGTTCATGGAAATGATTAGAAACGTGAAAAAACCCTTACAATACAAGGAAATACAGCCATAGTTTCGTTAAGGCCCTGTTCAAACACTTTGATTAGAGGTATAAAGCTGTGAAATGACAAGAAGACTGATAATGTAACAATTCTGGCTAACTGACTTGGCGTTTTTCTGAAGAAAGTTCTTTCAAACGTGTAGAATTGTGGTTTATAGAGCTCAGAATTTGTGTATGAAGCCTTTAAATAAAGAGAATACTGTTCACATTTACTATTTTGGCTGAATTGGCTAGAGTTTTTTGAATGAAACAGTTTCAATCCTGAAGATTTATGTATATATATCTAAGAAAACTGTCTCATGTTGGTAATACTCTTAAAATACACAATGATTGTACATGGAATATATTAGAAACGTGTGAAACCCCTTAAAATTCAATTAAATACAGCCATACATTCGTTAATCCACTGTTCAAACACTGAGATTAGAGGTATAAAGCTGTGAAATGACAAGATTACTGATAATGTAACAATTCTGGCTAACTGACTTGGCGTTTTTCTGAAGAAAGTTCTTTCAAACATGTAGAATTGCCATTTATAGACCTCAGAATTTGTGTATAAAGCCTTTAAATAAAGAAAACACTGTTCACATTTGCTGTTTTGGCTGAATTGGCTATAGTTGTTTGTTTGAAACAGTTACAATCTTGAAGATTTATTTATATATATCTAAGAAAACTGTCTCATGTTGGTAATACACTTAAAATACAGAATGATTGTACCTGGAAATGATTAGAAACATGTGAAAACCCTTAAAATACAAGTAAATACACCCATACTTTCATTAAGGCCCTCTTGAAACACTGAGATTAGAGGTATAAAGCTGTGAAATGACAAGATTACTGATAATGTAACAATTCTGGCTAACTGACTTGGCGTTTTGCTGAAGAAAGTTCTTTCAAACATGTAGAATTGCCATTTATAGAGCTCAGAATTTGTGTATAAAGCCTTTAAATAAAGAGAACACTGTTCACATTCATTATATTGGCTGAATTGGCTAGAGTTTTTTGAATGAAACAGTTTCAATCCTGAAGATTCATGTATACATATGTAAGAAAACTGTCTCATGTTGATAATACTCTTAAAATACACAAAGATTGCACATGGAAATGATTAGAAACGGGTAAAAACCCTTAAAATACAAGTAAATACACCCATACTTTCATTAAGGCCATCTAGAAACACTGAGATTAGAGGTATAAAGCTGTGAAATGACAAGATTACTGATAATGTAACAATTCCGGCTAACTGACTTGGCCTATTTCTGAAGAAAGTCGTTTCAAACATCTAGAATTTCGCTTTGTAGAGCTCGGAATTTGTGTATGAAGCCTTTAAATAAAGAGAATACTGTTCACAGTCATTATTTTGGCTGAATTGGCTAGAGTTTTTTGAATGAAACAGTTTCAATCCTGAAGATTCATGTATACATATGTAAGAAAACTGTCTCATGTTGATAATACTCTTAAAATACACAAAGATTGTATATGGAAATGATTAGAAACGGGTAAAAACCCTTAAAATACAAGTAAATACACCCATACTTTCATTAAGGCCATCTTGAAACACTGAGATTAGAGGTATAAAGCTGTGAAATGACAAGATTACTGATAATGTAACAATTCCGGCTAACTGACTTGGCCTTTTTCTGAAGAAAGTCGTTTCAAACATCTAGAATTTCGCTTTGTAGAGCTCCGAATTTGTGTATGAAGCCTTTAAATATAGAGAATACTGTTCACATTCATTATTTTGGCTGAATTGGCTAGAGTTTTTTGAATGAAACAGTTTCAATCCTGAAGATTCATGTATACATACGTAAGGAAACTGTCTCATGTTGGAAGAACTCTTAAAATACACAATGATTGTACATTGAAATGATTAGAAACGTGAGAAAACCCTTAAAATGCAAGGAAATACAGATATACTTTTGTAAAGGCCCTGTTCAAACACCTTGATTAGAGGTATAAAGCTGTGAAATGACAAGATTACTGATAATGTAACAATTCTGGCTAACTGACTTGGCGTTTTTCTAAAGAAAGTTCTTTCAAACATGTAGAATTGCTATTTATAGACCTCAGAATTTGTGTATAAAGCCTTTAAATAAAGAGAATACTGTTCACATTTACTATTTTGGCTGAATTGGCTAGAGTTTTTTGAATGAAACAGTTTCCATCCTGAAGATTCATGTATATATATCTAAGAAAACTGTCTCATGTTGGTAATACTCTTAAAATACACAATGATTGTACATGGAAATGATTAGAAACGTGTGAAAACCCTTAAAATACAAGTAAATACAGCCATACATTCGTTAAGCCACTGTTCAAACACCGAGATTAGAGGTATAAAGCTGTGAAATGACAAGATTACTGAACATATACCAATTCTGGCTAACTGACTTGGCGTTTTTCTGAAGAAAGTTCTTTCAAACATGTAGATTTACCATTTATAGACCTCAGAATTTGTGTATAAAGCCTTTAAATAAAGAGAACACTGTTCACATTCATTATTTTGGCGGAATTGGCTGCAGTTTTTTGAATGAAACAGGTTCAATCTTGAAGATTCATGTATATATATCGAAGAAAACTGTCTCATGTTGGTAATACTATTAAAATACACAATGATTGTTCATGGAAATGAAAAGAAACGTGAAATAACCCTTACAATACCAGGAAATACAGCCATAGTTTCGTTTAGGCCCTGTTCAAACACTTTGATTAGAGGTATAAAGCTGTGAAGTGACAAGATTACTGATAATGTTAAAATTCTGTCTAACTGACTTGGCTTTTTTCTGAAGAAAGTTCTTTGAAACATGTAGAATTGTGGTTTGTCGAGCTCAGAATTTCTGTAATATCCTTCAAATACAGAGAACACTGTTCACATTTGCTATTTTGCTGAATTGGCTGGAGTTTTTTGAATGAAACAGTTTCAATCCTGAAGATTCATGTATACATATGTAAGAAAACTGTCTCATGTTGATAATACTCTTAAAATACACAAAGATTGCACATGGAAATGATTAGAAACGGGTAAAAACCCTTAAAATACAAGTAAATACACCCATACTTTCATTAAGGCCATCTAGAAACACTGAGATTAGAGGTATAAAGCTGTGAAATGACAAGATTACTGATAATGTAACAATTCCGGCTAACTGACTTGGCCTATTTCTGAAGAAAGTCGTTTCAAACATCTAGAATTTCGCTTTGTAGAGCTCGGAATTTGTGTATGAAGCCTTTAAATAAAGAGAATACTGTTCACAGTCATTATTTTGGCTGAATTGGCTAGAGTTTTTTGAATGAAACAGTTTCAATCCTGAAGATTCATGTATACATATGTAAGAAAACTGTCTCATGTTGATAATACTCTTAAAATACACAAAGATTGTATATGGAAATGATTAGAAACGGGTAAAAACCCTTAAAATACAAGTAAATACACCCATACTTTCATTAAGGCCATCTTGAAACACTGAGATTAGAGGTATAAAGCTGTGAAATGACAAGATTACTGATAATGTAACAATTCCGGCTAACTGACTTGGCCTTTTTCTGAAGAAAGTCGTTTCAAACATCTAGAATTTCGCTTTGTAGAGCTCCGAATTTGTGTATGAAGCCTTTAAATATAGAGAATACTGTTCACATTCATTATTTTGGCTGAATTGGCTAGAGTTTTTTGAATGAAACAGTTTCAATCCTGAAGATTCATGTATACATACGTAAGGAAACTGTCTCATGTTGGAAGAACTCTTAAAATACACAATGATTGTACATTGAAATGATTAGAAACGTGAGAAAACCCTTAAAATGCAAGGAAATACAGATATACTTTTGTAAAGGCCCTGTTCAAACACCTTGATTAGAGGTATAAAGCTGTGAAATGACAAGATTACTGATAATGTAACAATTCTGGCTAACTGACTTGGCGTTTTTCTAAAGAAAGTTCTTTCAAACATGTAGAATTGCTATTTATAGACCTCAGAATTTGTGTATAAAGCCTTTAAATAAAGAGAATACTGTTCACATTTACTATTTTGGCTGAATTGGCTAGAGTTTTTTGAATGAAACAGTTTCCATCCTGAAGATTCATGTATATATATCTAAGAAAACTGTCTCATGTTGGTAATACTCTTAAAATACACAATGATTGTACATGGAAATGATTAGAAACGTGTGAAAACCCTTAAAATACAAGTAAATACAGCCATACATTCGTTAAGCCACTGTTCAAACACCGAGATTAGAGGTATAAAGCTGTGAAATGACAAGATTACTGAACATATACCAATTCTGGCTAACTGACTTGGCGTTTTTCTGAAGAAAGTTCTTTCAAACATGTAGATTTACCATTTATAGACCTCAGAATTTGTGTATAAAGCCTTTAAATAAAGAGAACACTGTTCACATTCATTATTTTGGCGGAATTGGCTGCAGTTTTTTGAATGAAACAGGTTCAATCTTGAAGATTCATGTATATATATCGAAGAAAACTGTCTCATGTTGGTAATACTATTAAAATACACAATGATTGTTCATGGAAATGAAAAGAAACGTGAAATAACCCTTACAATACCAGGAAATACAGCCATAGTTTCGTTTAGGCCCTGTTCAAACACTTTGATTAGAGGTATAAAGCTGTGAAGTGACAAGATTACTGATAATGTTAAAATTCTGTCTAACTGACTTGGCTTTTTTCTGAAGAAAGTTCTTTGAAACATGTAGAATTGTGGTTTGTCGAGCTCAGAATTTCTGTAATATCCTTCAAATACAGAGAACACTGTTCACATTTGCTATTTTGCTGAATTGGCTGGAGTTTTTTGAATGAAACAGTTTCAATCCTGAAGATTCATGTATATATATCTAAGAAAACTGTCTCATGTTGGTAATACTATTAAAATACACAATGATTGTTCATGGAAATGATTAGAAACGTGAAAAAAACCCTTACAATACAAGGAAATACAGCCATAGTTTCGTTAAGGCCCTGTTCAAACACTTTGATTAGAGGTATAAAGCTGTGAAATGACAAGAAGACTGATAATGTAACAATTCTGGCTAACTGACTTGGCGTTTTTCTGAAGAAAGTTCTTTCAAACATGTAGAATTGTGGTTTATAGAGCTCAGAATTTGTGTATGAAGCCTTTAAATAAAGGGAATACTGTTCACATTTACTATTTTGGCTGAATTGGCTAGAGTTTTTTGAATGAAACAGTTTCAATCCTGAAGATTCATGTGTATATATCTAAGAAAACTGTCTCATGTTGGTAATACTCTTAAAATACACAATGATTGTACATGGAACATATTAGAAACGTGTGAAACCCCTTAAAATTCAATTAAATACAGCCATACATTCGTTAATCCACTGTTCAAACACTGAGATTAGAGGTATAAAGCTGTGAAATGACAAGATTACTGATAATGTAACAATTCTGGCTAACTGACTTGGCGTTTTACTGAAGAAAGTTCTTTCAAACATGTAGAATTGCCATTTATAGACCTCAGAATTTGTGTATTAAAGCCTTTAAATAAAGAAAACACTGTTCACATTTGCTATTTTGGCTGAATTGGCTATATTTGTTTGTTTGAAACAGTTACAATCTTGAAGATTTATTTATATATATCTAAGAAAACTGTCTCATGTTGGTAATAAACTTAAAATACAGAATGATTGTACATGGAAATGATTAGAAACATGTGAAAACCCTTAAAATACAAGTAAATACACCCATACTTTCATTAAGGCCCTCTTGAAACACTGAGATTAGAGGTATAAAGCTGTGAAATGACAAGATTACTGATAATGTAACAATTCTGGCTAACTGACTTGGCGTTTTTCTGAAGAAAGTTCTTTCAAACATGTAGAATTACCATTTATAGACCTCAGAATTTGTGTATAAAGCCTTTAAATAAAGAGAACACTGTTCACATTCATTATTTTGGCTGAATTGGCTAGAGTTTTTTGAATGAAACAGTTTCAATCCTGAAGATTCATGTATATATATGTAAGAAAACTGTCTCATGTTGATAATACTCTTAAAATACACAAAGATTGTACATGGAAATGATTAGAAACGGGTAAAAACCCTTAAAATACAAGTAAATACACCCATACTTTCATTAAGGCCATCTTGAAACACTGAGATTAGAGGTATAAAGCTGTGAAATGACAAGATTACTGATAATGTAACAATTCC